>NC_136068.1:687307538-687460038 GCF_964261635.1 Lissotriton helveticus | reverse complement strand
AAAGCAGAACTATGCAATCCCCGCTGGCTTGTGCTTCTAGCATACCTAACTGACATTTTTGAGAAATTAAATTCCCTGAATCTGTCTCTGCAAGGAGCTGACATGACTTCTTTTACCATGAATAAAAGAATAACTGCATTCAAGAAGAAGCTTGAATTATAGAGAAGACTAGTTGAAGATGGCCTGTTTGAGAAGTTTCCATGTTTAGTAGATGCTCCTGCGGAGACTGAATATGAACTTCCAAATGTTGCTGAGGTAATAAAAAATCATCTGACTTCTCTCAGGGACAGTTTGCAAAAGTGTTTTCCGGAGGACAACGATCACTTAAATGATTGGGTCTTCTAAGAGGTGGAAAGCCATCTCCCAATCCGTATACAGGAAGAACTGATTGATCTCCAAAGTGACCGCACTCTGCAGATGCATTTCAGCAAAGTCTCACTGGGAGAGTTTTGGCTGAAAATGTCTGCAGAATATTCAGCTTTGCGAGAAACTGCCATCAAAACTCTCTTGCCTTTCAGCTTGTCCTATTTATGTGAGATTGGGTTCTCGGCACTTGCGGTACAAAAGACAAAGTACCGTTCAAGACTGGATGTGGAGCACAATCTGAGGATGGCAGTGGCAAAAATCCATCCACAGATTGACCGTCTCTGTGGCGAAAAACAGGCACACCCGTTACATTAATGTTGGTGGTGTTATTAACAATCTGTCATGTGTAAAACAAAGCATCCTAGTAAAAACTATTTGGGCACATTTTATCTTGGAAAATTTTGTTTTGAGCTGTGTAATAAGCCTCTGATTTAACCACACCCACTCACAAACCTACAGTTAACTTAGCTCTTATTGCGTTGAACATTATTTGCCTGATATGGCCCGGGACAGGCGGGTGGCGGTCAATTATGTAGTGTACCAGATTCCAGAAATTTCTGTCAGGTGGTGGGGGGGCCCGACATTTCAAAAAATTCAGCAGGGGGGGCTCAACCTACAAAAGTTTGAAGACCTCTGGCCTAGACGGTAGAGGTTTAAATGGTGTCTGAATTGAATCGTGTCCCACGATGAATCTAGGGGCCCACCCACAGGTAAAACCCTAAGTACTCTCTCTAAAGCGTTTGGTGATTCAGGGGAGCCTCCCAGGGGAGGGTTTGGATAGGGAGGATGATACTTTCAGGTCCTTTGTCCAATTTTGCACAAGAGCGGGAGCCAAAGGCTTCCAGAGGTGGTTTGAACTGGACTATGCAAGGAGGCACCAAATGTGCCCCTCATGCAGACTGAGTGGCGCTGGCAAGCGCATCCTACCCGCACAATTCACTAACTCTGGTCTGGGAGGTGGTCCCTCCCTGTGACAGGATACCTATTAGTTTGGCTTCCCCTGCTCGAGCTTGGCTCAGCAGCAGGAGAGCAGAATCGTGTCACTGGTTTGCAGCAGCCATGTTGTGCTGTCTGGGTCTAGAAGACTTGTACCGGGAGCATGGAGAGCTTAACGGAGGGCTCTTCCAGTGCTTGGAATCATACCTCCCACACCATTTACAGTGTGGGGGTATGATTCCAACATGTTTGATACCAAACATGATAGGATTAGTTGCAGCCAATTTCGATATAGTCATTGCGTAATTATGCAGTGCCCCTCTATATGGTAAATGGCTGCTCCACTTACAACCCGGGAGAATAGACTCCATAGGCTGTAGGAGTGTCCTACTCATGCAGGGGCACCCTCACACTTAGACCCAAGCACCCTGCCCTCAAGATTGTAAAGGTCTGCTATAGGGGTGACTTATAGGTTTTAAGTGCAGATACCCTAGATATAAGAAACCTATATCTTTAAAGTGGTGCTAGCACCAGCTTACACAGGTTGCAATGGCAGGCCTGTAATTACAGTTTGAATGGTCTCCCATGGGTGTCATAATACATGCTTCAGCCCATGGGGGACCTCTGGGGTACCTATGCCCTTGGTACCTCAGTACCATATACTAGGGACTGATAAGGGTACCCCAGTATCCAATCTGAGATGTACCTAAGTACTGAACATAACAATTTAGGGGTGAGAGCAGAGATACTGGGGTCCTGATTAGCATGCTCCCAGTCAGACTAGTCAAAAACAGCTTAGCACCAGGCAAAAAAGTGGGGGTAACCATAAGAAGCAAATCCGACTTTCCTACAGTAAGCAAGCAGAATCAGCAGGTAAGCTAGAATCAGTAAGTACGCCAGAATCGGTAGGTAAGTTAGAATCAGAAAGTAAGCTAGAATCAGTAGATAAGCTAGAATCAGTAAGTAAGCTATAATCAGTAAGTTAGCTAGAAAGAGTAGGAACACTAGGATCCATAGTTAAGCTAAATCAGTAAGTAAGCTCGAATCAGTAGTTAAGCTAGAACCAGTAAGTAAGCTAGAACCAGTAAGCCAGCTACAATTAGTAGGGGAGCTAGAATAAGTAACAAAGCTAGACTCAGTAGGTAAGCTAGAATCAGTAAGTAAACTAGAATCAGTATGCAAGCTAGACTGGTAAAGTAATGTGCCCACTGCAAAATTCTGTTTGGCCATACATTCAAATTAGAGAAAGGTTGCCTGGGGCTTCCATTCTTCTGTAGCCAAGGTAAGGCATTACAGTGAGTTATGAAATTGTAAAACCTGTTATTGGGCGGTCCATCAAAAGTCTACATTTACACTAAAAAGCACCACATGAGGGCATGTTATTATAGAATTACTATTACAATCCACAATTGAAACCAACATTCATTAAGTGTATAAAGTTGGATTTGTGCCTTATACATTAAATTACATAAGTATAATGTGTTTATGTGTGCATGTATGTAAACGTATCACTGTGGATATATTTCTTTAACTTTTTTTATCAATTTCTATTTACTAGGGTGGGAAGTGGAATTTCCCTTTCAACCTCTGTATGTGCCTGCACTCTCTGACTCACCCAAACCTCCTGGACTACCATGGACTCCTAAAAGCCCTTTCCAAACTCTTCTCTCCTTTATCCAATTCATCCATCTAACAGGCACTCTTTTCCACCACTCCCAATAACAACTCACATATTTCCTTTACTAATCCAGTTCAATTAATCTACCCTTTTCAAAACAATACAGTAAATGCTTGAGATCTTAACACCTTGAACGCTATGGGGATTTTTCTCCTGTGCTGTAACTTTACAAACACCATTATTCATGACAAGCTGGGCTCGTCATCAGCGTAGCAGGAGGCTACTGCATGACGAGCCCAGCTCGTCATGAGCGTGGAAGGGGTTAATGAACACTAACTTTGCACACTTACCATCACTAATCCAGAAGGAAACAAAAAACAATCACACCACTTTGTACTAATCCATTAGCATCTCTCACCTCTAACCATGGATTCTGGAGTAGCACGCTACTCATCGCAAAGTGCTTCAAAACCTCACGAGGGGTTGTAAGTGCTATATAAATACAATTAGCAATTACAATTGAGATTAAATAGCATTCTGATATGTTCTCCAAATTTTCTGACATTGAATATGATAATGTCAAAATGTCTTGAACTTTCTGATTCACTCAACATTTCTGTGATTTTGTATGATACCCTATATCTCCCTGATACTCTTTACGTATTGAAATTTATGGGGTAAAAGAGGTAATACATCTCTATCAACTGAATCCTCATATTTTGAGGTTAATCACTTGGGTTTACATGGTACAAGGACAAGGATCAACAGTCTGCTGTGTTACTCATTCTATCCTTGACATTTTTCCTTTGTCCCTTAATGTCCTTTGTACATTTTAGAGGGCTGTCATACAGAGTACCCCAAAATGAGAACTTCAGTGCTTTGTACGGACATGTGATATATATCCTAAAGCCATGTACCATGGGATTGCAAAGAGTACAGTGGCAACATGATCAATAGTGAGATCCCCTTCCATTGGACAATATTTGTTTTTGTTTCCGATGAACGAGGATCCTTGTATTTCTTATCACTTTTTTACAGGTTGCATGCCAGAATATCCGGGACAGAAATATTGTCTGATATAATATAGTGGCCTAAATGTCACTTACAAAAATACAGATCTATAGGGTGTATATTTTCTATTATTAGTGCCAATGGAGCGATATTTTTTAAACATTATTTAAAATTCATTATTAAAGTTAGGCTATATTGAGATTATGATATTGTAAAGCCAAAACTTTATTGCATAAGACTGAGTGGTTGCAATCTAGTGCGCATGTACAGCATATTTTGATTGCAAGTTTGGTATCCAGTTTTGCAACTTTTTATTCATTATTGACACTTTTTGTGCCTTTTGCGTTGTACGAGTTATTGCTTTTTTGTTCACTTTTAACTGTGTACATATTTCTAAAGTGTTTTTGAAGTGCTATTCTTTTAACTGTATAACAGTTCTTGCGGGATATTCAACCTAGCATTGTGATGGCTGCGTTATAGTGTATTTAGTCTGTGCCGTCTTAGCCCACACTGGCCTGTTGCCCGGGGGCCCCACAAGCATAGGGATCTCATGCAGACCAGAATTTAACACTAATTTTCCGTTAAACATTTTTATTCCTGTGAGTGGTTGTGTAGGCAGTGCCCACTGCACTGCTTTGCCCGGGGGCCTATAATGCTGTTAATAGTCCCTGTTTTATTTTATGAAGTGGGCCTTGATTGCTCGACCTGGATCATCTGTTAGATGAGTCAGGGTAAGATGAGCGTCTGCTTAAAAGCTGCTGCGTGTTTCAGGTACAGGGAGCAGCCACCTGCACTTTAAAGAGGATACACAGATCCCAGTACAGGTGAGCGACTGCACCCACATGTTGGGGAGTCCAAGGAACACCCTTTGCCCCCTTCAGAGGGCTGCATCAGTCGGTGCATTAACAAAGAGCCACCCCTTTGTGACACACTGTCGGTGCGCCCCCTCACGGTCTGTTTGTCTCTGCGCCCGCAGCCAAAATAGGGTGCAAGTGAAGAGGCAAAGTAATTTCCTTATTTGCATGAGGCTACACACCCATGCAAGTGAGAAAATGCCTGCTCCAGATAGCACTGGCACAAAATATCCCCCAGCGCTTTCTATCCCCGACTGACTTTCTAGTGTCCGATTCAGACAGAACACATGCAGTTCCAGGTATGATGCTACCACATGTTTATTTCAACCACAAGGAAGGGACTGGTAAAAGACCAGATACAGATGAGGTGAATTAGGCCCATCTTACTTAACACTTTTTCTATTGTGTGCAACTTGAGCACCTTACTCTGTCTTGACTCTTGCCCTAAATCACATCTGTGCCCAGAGAACGGAAGAGGTGCACTGTTCAGGCCTGTGCAAACTGAAACAGTGAGCCCTACTGTCATGAATGTGCTGCCCCCAGGGCAGCCATTGAACACGCGTATGCGCAGTGGGCAACAAATTCATTGTAAGATGAGCAACTACTTAAAAGCTGCTCCTTGTTTTAAGGTACAGGCAGCAGCCACCTGCACTTTAAAGAGGGGATGCGGATCCCAGTGTAGGCGAGTGCAGTGAGTGAGTGCACCCACATGTTGGGGATATCTGGGGAGTCCAAGGAACACCCTTTGTCCCCTTGGGAGGGCTGCACTCAGTCGGTCTACTAACAAAGTGCCACCTCTTAACCCGTTTCATGCGCCCGCGATTTTGCAGAAGTGCAGCACTTCAGCAAAACGGGCGGGGCCGCGTCGGCCATTGGCCGAGGGCAGCACTGGGCAGGTAGCGCTGCCTTCGGCCAATGGCTGACAACAGCATGGAAGCGGTTAAAGGCTCACTGTTGGTGCGCCCCCTCATGGTTCGTTTACCTCTGTGCCCGCAACTAAAATAGGGCGCAGGTGCAGAGGCAAAGTGATTCCTCTATTTGCACGGGGTTAAACACCCATGCAAGTGAGGGAATGCCGCTCCAGATAGCACTGGTGCAAAATAGGCACCAGCGCTATCAATATTACAAAAGGGGCTATAGCCTCTTTTGTAAAACCATAGTGCCCCGTGGGTGTACAAAGTGTGTACACAAGCCTGTTGCAACCCCGGGCACTATGCATAATGCGCCCCTGTTCGTCATTCCTGGACTTTTTGAATTCTGTTACTGTAATTATTCAGTGTGGGGTATGGATTTTTTCAATCGTGTAATAGAGTGAAATCATTTCATACAGGCACATCACGTGTTCAAAATGCATCCCATAAAACCAGGACATGTCCAAGTGTCAGGAGCCAGCATGGCCACGTCGGTCTGTAGGGTGTCTCCTGCCAATGTGGTATATTTGTGAGTGTCTCCATTTACGCAATGGATGCCAGGTTCAAAACTCATCGCATAAAACAACCGCAGTCTTGTTGTGTCGGTTGCACCCCACTGTTCTGGAGCCTATTGCATGAGAAACCAAGTAGATGGTTCTTCCAGCCTCCTGGACTTGTTCCAGGAAGAGGTGGCTAGGATAACAAGATCCTGTCAAAGAAACTGAGTTAGTGGCAGGATCCGACTAATCCCTTGTAAACAACGTCTGCAACAGCCAGAAAAACCTGGAGCTTAGAAACCTCAGGGACTTAACGCGTCTTAGGCAATCCTAGGTATGAACTATATTTTCCTTTGTCCAAAGAAAAGGCCTCTCTATTTCTCACCATGCATGTGGTTTTGTTACCACACCGCTAAAACTCATGTTGCCACTTCCTGTGGCTGGGATGTGGCGAGTGTGGAATCTGACAGATAGTCCAAGTAAATATACCCCTTAGAGTGGCCCTTCCTCCAGTCTCGCTTATGCCTTATTTTGATGCAGAAAAGAAGACTCATAAAGTATAAAAAGTTCACCTATGCTCCAGTAAGGTGAATGAGTTGACTTCATAAATACCATCGCTTATAATGTTATGATATTGTATGTTGCGCTATGTTGTGTTACGTTACGTTAGCCAATGCTATCAGCGTTTGCATAGCGCCTTGTAAAATTAGAGTCACGCTGTAGAGCATTCTTAATTTCATACCTTTCTGGGATTTTCTACAGAATGGTCGTTTATGGCTGTTTGGATGTGTTTGGCTCGGTAAATGTGATATAGAAGCATTAAATAGCTAATTTAGTATTGATTCATGTTGGTTAATGTGAAAGTAAAACGAGCTGGATAAAGATAAAGAATTTGTAGTGTGTTAAAGAGTTTCTTTATTTACTGATTTTTACATATTCGTAGGGACAGAAACCAATCTGATCCTTGCCTGTGATTGTTCATAAAAGTGAAAATGTGTGCTTTAATTAGCTGCTCGAGGTGTCACAAATACTTCAAGGACAAACGCTTTGAATGCACAAAGGTGGGAAAGGGGAAAATGAGTCAGAAATACCAATGTAAGAAGCCTTTATCTGTGGTCAATACAACCTTTTTCATGTAACCTCTTAGCATGTTAGTAAGTTTTCTGTCAGAATTTCTTATGCCTAATATCGTTCTACAGATAGTGGCCTAAATATCGACTACAATTGTGATGGAAAGTGCATATAGTAAGAATGATTTCTCTAAACTCAACTCCACATCTATATAAATTGACAATATAGGTTTTGTGAGGGAGGAACACGTGTGTTGTGTAGTTTAGTAACTTACCTATATGTATTTACTTTAAAAAAAAGTTTGTAGTGGAAATTTAAGACACAATATTTTGTAGAACGATTATTTCACCCTCAATATTTTGACACACAACCGATTATAAGCGCCCTCAACTACACTATGCCTGCTCTATTTTGGTATTAGTAAATTATGGTGAAGTTAATACTATTTGTTTGGAAAAAATTATCTGCCTAAGTGCTCTCACTTGTGATTCTACCACGGACTGGATATTCATCCTCTCTTAATGCAGCAACGTGCACTTGAGCACTATTACCTGCTGGGAGATCTAAGCACTATAGAAATCATCCCAATTTGTGTTTAAGAAAACTGCAATTAAATGTATATTATGCATGGCTGTGTAATATACTCTACAGTTACGTTCTGGAAGTGTTCATTTTTTGTAGACATACATTTTGAAAATGACAAGCTACAACTTTAATTTTTACGAAACAAAAAACAACTATGGATAAATATTTATAAAATCAGAAAAAAATGTGGATAGAGATGAAAATGTCATTAAAAAAGTACCGGAAAGATGGGAGGTTAAACTATATCTACTTACTGCCCTATCTCCTTGCTTCCAACTTCGGCAAAGGTCTTGGAGAAACACCTAAACAATCATCTCGAGGCTTACGTGGAGGGACAGGGATTGTTGGATGTGTCATAATCTGGTTTTAGAAGCAGCCATGGGACGGAACTGCTCTGATATCAGCAACTGACAGCTTTAGATGTCTGGTTATGCAGCACAGGCTGCGGCTCTGATCCTTTTGGATCTGTCCGCAGGCCTTGATATATACCCAACCCTGCTCACAGAGCGAGTACAGGAACTAGGATTAGAAGATGCAGCACTAAAATTGAACACCTCCTTTCTTAAGGACAAATCACAAACAGTAATTGTGAATACTTTAAATCTGATTTGTTCACCTTGCCATGTGGGGTTCTTCGGGGCTCGTCCCTGAGTCAAACCCTATTTAACCTATATGTCTCCCTGCTGGCCAAGCCAATATGCTCCTTTGGGGTGCAGGCTGTGTCGTACGCTGATGACACACAAACAATTGGGTCTATCATGAAAGACATCGAGGCCATTTCGGCTAACTTTAACAATTGCGTGAAGGCAGTGGCCACTTGGATGGGCAAGAACTGTTTGAAGCTTAACAGTGAAAAGACGGAGGTCCTGATCTTTGGGTGCCAACCAACTATAGGATATCATAACTGGTGGCCGGAAATGTTGAGTAATCCTGGATAGTAATTTGGCCTTCAGGTCCACTGCACAGTTGCGATCTGCTTCTGGATCATTAAAAAGCTGCGGAAAGTATTTATCCCTCTACCAGTGTGCAAACAAGTAGCCCTGGAGCTAATTTCACCCAGACTTGACTATTGTAATGCATTCTATCTGGATATTAATAAGACGGCAGAAACAAAGCTGCACATGGTACACAATGCTTCTGCAAGATTGATTTGCTTTTAACTTGCCTGTTCTTTGCTGCTGACTGCGAGCAGCTCCACGCCTTGCCCGTCCCGCTGAGTACGAGCGGCGAACGGTAACTTCAATTTTAACTCACTCCCCCCTATCCCGCCCTCCTGACTCCTCCCACCACCGCGTCATAGCCTATATAGGCTCCGCCCACTTTTCCCCGTGTGAAGTCTGAAGCCCTGTGGCAGAGGGCAGAGGGCTTGCGCGTTGAGCGCAGAAACTTTTGCTTTTAACTTGCCTGTTCTTTGCTGCTGACTGCGAGCAGCTCCACGCCTTGCCCGTCCCGCTGAGTACGAGCGGCGAACGGTAACTTCAATTTTAACTCACTCCCCCCTATCCCGCCCTCCTGACTCCTCCCACCACCGCGTCATAGCCTATTTAGACGTCCCCCATGTGTCAGCGCAGCGGACGAAAGCGGGCGCGACGAAGGCGCGCCGGAGTTGCGCCAGAGTTAAGCCCGTCTGCGCCCGTCCGCGGCCGGCAGGGGCAAGGGGCAGGAGAGGCTTGTCATTACATCTCATACACTGCTAGCCAACTCAGACTCCACCATCTACCTGGGTTGGCCCCCCCTTCTGTCACCATGGGGAAGCTTACTGCACTTGGTATTTCTTGCAACCCCCCCCTTCCGCCCGGCCCCCCGGTCTCCCGCTCGGCCCCTGCACAGACTCACACCTCCATCCGGACCTTACTTCTAAACACCCGCTCTATGGTCAAACACCAGGCAGATATCTTCACCTTGCTGCTACAAGAAAGCCCCGATCTCCTTCTGCTTACTGAGTCCTGGCTCACTGAGAATTCTCTTCCCGACATCTTGGCAGCCCTTCCCCCGGATTATTTTATTCTCCATGCTGACCGCATTGCCGATCACCCCGGTGGGGGGGTGGCTGCCATTATCTCGAAACGTTTCCATCTTATCTCGTCATTTTCTCTTGCACTTCCTCAAGTAGAGAATCTGGTCATTAATCTGGGGACGGAAGTGGGGGCCTTTTCATTCGGCCTTTTATATCGTCCGCCCCGTCCCATGCCAGACTTCGCAGAGAAACTCTGCGAACAGCTGTCTGCCCTTTTGCCTTCACTACCCAGCTTTGCCCTATTTGGGGATTTTAATTATTGGTTTGAGGACACCAACGCTGGGGCACATGCCACAGCATTATCTGAGATTCTGACTAGTCTGAATTTGAGTCAGCAAGTCACCTCTCCGACGCACGCAAAAGGCTACATACTAGACCAGGTCTGGACCTCGAATATATCCCTCTCAACCCCTTCTACACTCCCATGCGTTTGGTCAGACCACTTCATAGTCGACCTGACCATCACACTCAGTGGGCGAATTAAGGCCCCACTAAGGGCAGGGGGCTCTGCACGCAATTGGAAGAACTACGATACCAAGGGTTTTATAACTACCCTGGCCTCTACCTGCCCGAGCACCCTCCCTCATGAGGATATCAATAGGCTTGACACTAACATCTGCAGCTGGTTGAAAGAGGCTAGTGACCTATTTGCCCCAGTAGTCAAATTCCCCTGTACCAGGCATCCTAATGCCAACCGATGGTTCTCGGCCAACCTCAAGCAAATGAAACTTGAGGTACGCCAATGGGAACGTATCTGGAGACGGGATTATTCCTTGTCTTCCAGACAGTTGTTTGTTACTGCTCGGAGGGAATATAAATTGGCTATTTTATCAGCCAAATCGGAGCATATCTCTGACAGAATCCTCACTGCTACCAACAAATCTCGTGAGGTGTTCAGGATTATGAACGAACTGACCACGGACGATAGGACTCTTCCAGCTCAAACCCCTTCTAAAGAGACCTGTGATGCTCTTAACCTCTTTTTTTCTGAAAAAATCATTAAAATAAAAAATTCTATCATCTTTACTCCTCAGCCGTCACTATCTCTGGACACCCCCCCCCGGGCAATCTATCCTCTTTCACTTCAATTCCCATTCTGGATCCCCCCTCCCTGGCGAAGCTAGCCAATCGTGTAAAATCGGGCTCGCCGGAGGATCATTGTCCTCCCGCGGTACTGCGTGAGGTTTGCTTAAAATTGCCGGAGTGTGTACTTCCCTTTCTGAATGCCTCGCTCACTTCTGGCACAGTCCCTGGAACCTTCAAGGAGGCTATTCTCTTGCCTCTTCTGAAGAAGCCAGGGGCTGATGCGGCCGAACTTTCCAACTACCGCCCAATATCGTTGCTGCCCTACTTGTCAAAACTCCTTGAGGCCCATGTCACCGGATGTCTCTCCACTTTCATCGAGAGCTCGGGCTTCCTTGAGCCCAATCAGGCCGGCTTCAGGCCGGCCCATTCCACGGAAGCAGTCATCCTGGCAGTCATGAATACCTTGAGAGAGAACGCAGATGCCAAGAGACCGCAGGCTCTGGTTCTCTTGGACTTGTCTGCCGCGTTCGACACGGTGGATCATGACATCCTTCTCCACCGTGTCGAACAAGCTGGCATCCGGGGCATGGCTCTCAAGTGGGTGGAGTAATTCCTGACGGGAAGATCACAAGCCGTGCGCCTTGGCCCCTTCACTGCAACCAAATCCCCCATCACTTGCGGTGTTCCCCAGGGTTCTTCACTCTCCCCGTTATTATTTAATCTTTATTTGCGTCCTTTAATTTCCTCCCTTCACAACTGGGACGTCAGCGTCTTCAATTACGCTGACGATTTGCAGCTCGTCTTTCCACTTGATTCTCTTCAGGCGACTAACAACTTCCACGCCGCTATGATCCATATCCATCAATGGATGAATGAGAATCAATTGAAACTCAATCCTGGAAAGACTGAGCTACTCCTTCCTGGTGCCAGTGCCGCTTTTTGGGGCCCGCAGTTCTGGCCTCCTGACTTGGGCTCCCCCCCGACACCCCTCAAGTCCGTCAGGAGTCTGGGGGTGACAATCGATGCCGAACTGTCACTTAAGGCCCAAGTGGGTGCCACGATTTCTTCGTGTATGTTTCAACTCCGAAAAATCCGGAAGATCAGGCACCTACTCCCACACGCGGCCCTGTGTCAGGTCGTCTTGTCCCTTGTCATATCGCACCTGGATTTTTCTAATTCCCTTTATCATGCACTCCCACGCTTCCTCTTACACCGTCTTCAGGTGGTCCAAAACCAGGCAGCCCGCCTCATATTCAAGATCCCTAAGTGGCAATCGGCAAGGCCCCTGCTTCGCAGGCTCCATTGGTTGCCCGTGAAGGAGAGAGCGGCCTTCAAGATGGGTTGCCTGGCATTCAAATCCCTTCACTGTCCTTGTCCTGTTTTTCTGAAATCCCGGATCACCCTGTACCAACCTGCCCGGTCTCTTCGTTCAGCTTCCCATCACTTGGTTGTCATCCCCAAATTTAAACTTCATAAATTTGGAGGCCGTCGTTTTGCTTTTCTTGCCCCCAGGCTCTGGAACTCCCTTCCTTTGACTATTAAATCTAGCAACTCCCTTTTTCAGTTCAGGAAACTCCTTAAGACTTTTCTGTTTACCCTTCCTGAATAAATTCTTTTCTGCTCATTCACATGTCTTTCCAGTTAGCGCCAAGAAACCTTCGGGTGTTAGTGCGCTCAATAAGCCTCAATTAACATAACATAACATAACATAACATAACATAACATCCTAGATATCCCTAAACACCAGTCAGTCTCTAGACGATTACTCAAACTTCACTGGCTACCAGCGAAAAAGCGCATAATGTTTAAAACACTGTGCATTGTCCATAAAGCCCTACACAATGCAGGTACCAGAGGAATTAGAACCATGTTTCAATGGTACATCCCGATCAGAAAATTTCACTTGGCAGACCATAACTTGGTTGTGGTCCTCTGGTTTCGTAAACAAGATGGGGAGGCACAGCCTTCTCGTTGGCTGCAGCCAAACTTTGTAACTCTTTTCCCCATCATCGAACCTGCCTGAAGATGCATACTTCCTTCAGAAAGGCCTTAAAAACATGTCTCTTTACCAGATAAGGAGGCCCAGAAGTATTCGTGTAACATAGAGTTAGTTATTTGCTGAGTTTCCTTTCAGGAGTAACCACTAGCGCCTTGACGCCTTTGGGCATTTGAACGCTCTTATAAATCCTTTTTCATTTCCTTTCAACAAATCATTGCCAATTTCCATAATGCTGACTCAACAGATCGAGGTGTATTGCTGCTATACCCTGCTGGCACAGTATGACCATGGTTCACTACAACCATTTACCACACCATGACAAGTTGCCGTTATTTCCAGTTAGCACATCATGGTTAGTTGCTATTGTGCCCAGTTAGCCTATCTTGCCCATTACTCTCTACGGTTCTGTGTATATGATTTATTCTGTGCTGTTTTCATAAACAAGTGTATTTAACTAGAACCAAAAAATAATGAGTTAAAAGTGAGCAGTGACACACAGGCTCTTCAGTTGGCTATGTGAGTACGTTCCTAGTTATTCTCCTCTGTACAGTGATGGAAACATAATAACATCAAATTTGACATTTACACTACAGT
Source organism: Lissotriton helveticus (assembly GCF_964261635.1). Lineage (NCBI taxonomy): Eukaryota > Metazoa > Chordata > Amphibia > Caudata > Salamandridae > Lissotriton > Lissotriton helveticus. The sequence goes on along the minus strand of NC_136068.1, from coordinate 687,446,553 downwards.
GTTGCATGTGGGAATATTGTAATTTCATCATATATATATATATATATATATATATATATATATATATATATATATATATATATATATGATACGGACCCAGAGTAAGTGCAAAATAAAGTTTTATTGTTGGTGCTTCAGATCGCCATGACGTGTTTCGCGCTGCCCAGAGCGCTTGATCACATGACACAGTCAATACTCAGGTCATTGGTTTAAATAGTCACATTAGATAGTCACATGTTTCAGCCTACAATTCATATAGAAATAGTAGAGTTCTGCAGTTAAAAAACTACAAACAGTTACTTATGTGCAAATTACATTTAACACATTATTGACATTCCGGCCGAAGCATATGATATTTAAAACTACTTTTCGTATAAAACCAATGATCCTGAAAAAATACGTATATAGTAGTGCAAAAAGCAAGTGTTTAAAATCAATTCTTTCATATTTTTCTGAAAAGCAGCTTTATAAGTTACAATGTTTCTGTTTATATGTATATATATATATACATACATATTCAATATTCATATTCATTTAATCATACACTTGCCATATTTCATTGGGCCACTTTTAGTACCACTGGCGTATTTGTGAGTTACCAATCATTTTGGAAAAGAAAAAACACTTTCCATTATGCCTACTTAGCACACCACTCCTAATTTCCAAACTGCACATTCAGCACATCATGTCCTATTTCAATTAAACATGGTTAGCACATCGGGGCCGGTTGCCATTATGCTCTCTGCAAACCTGTTACCTGCATATGAGCATGCATTCTGGAGGTTCCAGGTGCACAGAATAGTCGCATATGCTCAAATCAAGTGTACATATGAGTGCATACCAAGGACCATGAATGTGCAAACGAGAATTCTGCACAAACGCAATCTTGAGGGGCCTGTAAGAATAATCTGATCAGTTGCCCAAATCAGTGCCAAGGATGGTGATGCTTACACAACTCTGGCTCTTGACTTCTGCAAAAAGTGATCTGCACACATGTTTAAAAATTGTTAGGCACTGCAATCCCCAACGTTTCCCCTCTCCAACAATGTAATCAATTACACAAAATCACAAAAACTTGCAGGACCCTGTCCTTCTAAAAATTTGATTTAAAGTACATTTGTCACCATTCATTAATTAACTACAATTTAGTTACATATCAATATAAAAAAATCTGAAAAGTCACCTACAATCCCACTGCTGTATGGTGCCTGGAAGCAATTTCCCACAGCTCTTGCACCATCTGACGGCTTAAACCAAAATCTGCAGAAAGGCACATCCCTACACCCCAGTATAACACAGGGCACTGAGTCACTTGACCCGATAGCAGCAATTAGCATTTTGACTTTCCACTTGTCTGATAGAAAAAGTACGGACTCAGCATAAACAGGGAAAAGTTCTGCTGTTGACACCTACATATTTTTCCCGGTTATTGTGCTCTTATTGTAACAGGTTCAAGCCCGAGAATTGGAAAGTGGTAGACTAGCTCAGTCTGAAAGGTTGTGGCTTTCCACCAGAAGCAGTACATATGGCCGCAATGGACGGGTACAATGGCTCATGTGCTTAAATTGAGTTTGTGAGACAAAGAAAACAGAGTAGACGTGTATCATGGGACAGACACTCCCTATGAATGAGGCCGTGCATATGTGCTTCCCAAAGCTCGCTGTTTGCTGGAGTTCCGACTTTGATTTCCTGGAAGCAGAGTTCTTGCGCGCCCAGGCGTGTAGTATGCTCCTGAGTATGGGGGTAATTACTGTCACTCATGCTGACATCTCTATCATTAAATGAAGAACTAATGTATATGGGGTAGTTAGCGCTATATAAATGCAATCACAATTACAATTACGCAAGAGAGTTTTACTGAGCACATTTTCCTGAAACTGACTTTACAGTAGATCTCAGCCCACCCTATCATTACAATTACATATTCCTGCTTTCTGCACATAAAATATATTCTTGGCGACGTGGAGCACAGTCATCAAGATAACAAATAGCTTTATTGGTCTAAAAATCCCACAGGTGATATAGGGTGTCCAACAGGTAGGTGGAATATTCTGTTTACAGGCAAAAGGATGTTAGTTTGGCCACATACTGGATCAGCATACTGTCCATGAAGAGGTTTCACATCCGTTCTAGATGAATATGTGGTCTTCAGAAAAACATGTCACTCAATCTGGCAGCTATTCCTGCAGTCACACATGATATTACAATAATTGATATATTCACATGGTGCATTTTTTTTTAAATTCTTGAAAGAACTTTATCCGTTTAAGTTATTTTTACCTTCAGAGATGTATTATGCATAGACTTGATTTACTACAATCATGACTGATTAATTCACCCATTATGTAGGAATCATGGTTCCCTTAGATTCGCTCCATATTCATATTTAAAAAGCTTGGGGTTAATTAGAGTTTGATGGGCATGTTTTCCATTTCACTGGGGAAAGACTGACCATCATACTTAGAGATGCAAGCCAGGGGGGCGGCATTGCTTTGCATTTACAGGAGTTGCAACGGCGCATAAGTTTTGCTGAACAAGTGCATTTTTAAGGTGTCTGATCTACAATGTTTTTTGTTTTTCATAAAAAATAAACTGGTAGTTTATTACTGAAAGAACAGTCATTGGCACACTGCGAGTTTTCTCCAAGCGTGGCAAAACCAGTTGGAGCTCGGGTTTGGAAACCTGGTGCTTCCCTCGCTGTAAATATGGCAGGGGGGATCTCAGTTTGGCTAATGTGATATCTGTACCTTTTGAGTGGATGTTCCCATCCGCCAAATTCTAAATAACCCACCTAGTCCATCCAGTATTGCCTGTGTACAAACAACCCCAAAGGATAAGGGACTCATGTTATGAGACACGGTCTATCATTGACAACTCCTTCTCATCATAATGTCTCCTACCTGCATTCTAGAGTCAAATATGTGTCAATGAATACTTTCCATGTCACTTTATCCCCTATTTTAATGGATTACTGGAATTTGCACTTTTCATTGGAAAAGAATATTCTATGTAAATCAGCTTAGTTTGATCAGCTGCATTATGTTTTAGATTCCAACTATTCTCCTTAAGTCACTTTTTATTTTTCATAAGACAAAAAAATAGTTGCTTCTATTTACTAATATCCCTCTTCTAAATACAGGGCCCAATTCACAAACATTTTGATGTATGTGTGACCTACCCTTGTAGTATCCATGACTTACTCCTGAATTTCATGAGTACTCCAAGAGTAAGCCCCAACAGACTCTTTGCAAATAGAATCCTGAGTCTACTCTAAACCTTCATTCCGAGTCTTTGCTATTTATGAATTACATAAACACTTTTGTAATTTCCTGAAAATCAAGAACTCTCACCAGGGTAAAATTATATCATCCAAGTGAGACTTAAAATAGAAGTTTCAAAGAAACACAGTGAGGTTCTTCCACCTTAAGGAGGAGTCTGCATGTGTCTGCCCAGTCACTGAGTCACTCACAAACATTCCTCTGAATGTATTTAAAGACTTCATCACAAATATCAGCATTTTTTAGGATCACACTTTTTATAATCAGGATGCACACTCGATTATTCTGCACTTCTGATGAGTCAGTTGTCGCATCTAAATTGTTATTAGCATCACATTTATTAATAGTAATTCATGTTGTGCTAGGTACTATTGCACTCTTCTCGGTGTATATAACTTTTTAACTTATATGGTATGAAATAATCTTGTAGAATCTTATTATCATTCACAAGACACAAAGTCAATAGTTACTTCCATCAACGGTGGCTTACATTACTGACTCCATTTTACATCCACATTACTTGGAAGTTACTGTTTTCGAGGCACTACCACTGCTTTCTCCAAAGGATCTAAATTAAAGAATCCCACACAAAAGGAAACAAGAAAGTTCAAAGGGTTCTGGGCGTTAACCATTAATTGACAATTTATCAAAAGGGTCCCAATGCTAACCTCTCCGATAGCCAAAGATATTGGAGTAGATGCCTCACTCACTTGTCGTGACATGCTTCATCATCGGCGCCTATCCACACCCTGGTAGGATGATACCACCAGGGCAGACTCAACGAAAGATGAATAGGGAGTTCCTAAATTAAATGTAACTGCATAAGCAGGGATCCAGGTAAATCTATTGCTGTAAAAAATACCTACAGGCATACCCAAAGGTTTCCTTTATTCGCTGGGTACCTGGAGTATAGATTAAAACGTATTCTGAGGTTTTTTATTGAATAATATCATTTAATTAAACCTCCTAAATTTATGCCAACGTGCTTCGGGCTACTCTCAGAGCCCATTCGGCGGTCGGAGAGGACATTCCAGGTATTCCCATGGAGCTGCATATTCAACGAAGTAAGTCACTTTAGCGCTATGAGTTGCAGGAAATGTTATGGAGGCAAGAATCGGCATGAATACAACAGTATGCCGGGTCTGTTTTAGTGAGCCTATTGTTTCGGCATAGGCAGGAGCTGCAATTACACGTCCGGCTATTCACTTGAAACATTATAAAATGCATCCCTGTTGATATGCGGTGTTCGATGAGGCGGACCCAAAAACATGGCTTGGGCTGAAGCTTTAATAATGCTGTGCATCACTTCAGTTGCTGCACCTTCAACTAAGAAAGTCACTTTATCCCTATGAGGGGCAGGAATCATCATAGGGGCACTAATCGGCATAAATACAATTGTATGTGGGGTCTGATGAAGCGAAACCCAGAGCTTTGACTAAGGCGGGACCATCTATTTACAGTCCCGGCGACTCACTTGGAACATAAATAAGTGCACCCAAGTGATATACTTTGTCAGACAAGGCGGGTGTAGAAATATGGCTTAGGCGGGAGCTTCAACAATGGTGTGCATCACTTCATTTTTTGTTTCTTACTGCTAGTTGAAATATGTAACCGTGGATCATTATAGGGCATGATATTCACAGTGTAAGGGCTGCAGCGGAAGCTCTCTCAAATAACAGTAGTATCACAAACGCCCACCACCAAGGAAACCCTTGCCTAGAATTGAACATACAAGACAAACGACCTACACAAACAAATTTAGCACCGAAACATAAGACAAGGTCAACTACTGGTTTACACCGCAAACTAATAGGTTGAGCACTGTAGAATCAACACGTAACAAGCGCACTCAAATATTTATCGATGCTTAATACAAAACATGGTGTCTCTCTTTAATTGATCATTAACTAAAATGTTTTCTCCATTTAATAAGTGTATGACTAAAAGACAGCACCACCCTCCAGAGATCGCATGACTCGTAGAACATCAATACAGAGGATAAGCGTGGAGTATGAATACAATGCCTGGGCAAACATGAATTACTGTTAATTCCATTGTGCTTCACCTGGGTGCATAGTAATACATGGAAGTAGATGTGCTAAATGACACTATATTTTATATATAAAATGTTTAACCATGAATTAGACAACTTGTACTTACATAGATTCCAACCACTTTGGATCAGTTTCCACACCAATAACACTGTTATTATGTTTTTTTACCAAGGGAGGTGCCCCCTCCTAACTAAGACTTAGATCAAATACGGAGTAATATCTGAAAATCACATGGTTAGAAAACCAGAATCTCACAATGTCACCAAGCATAATGATTAGCGTTTCACCTCTGTCACACGGATATTTTTTCTTTCAGAAAATCCTCAAAGAACAAATAACAAGACAGGTGAGAGCCTTAGTTCTCACGAGTGCGCATGATGGGCATGCATAAAAGGCAGTGACAGATTCACTCAGTCCTGATGAAGGCCCCAGAACCGAATGGGCTCTTAGTGTGAGCCAAAACATGTTGGCATCAAATCAGGAGGTTTAATTGAATGATTATATTCAATAAAAATAACTCAGAAAACGTTTTTATCTATACCACAGGTACCCCACAAATAAAGGGAACCTTTGGTTATACCTATAGGTATTTTTAACAGCAACAGTTTCAACTGGATTCCTGCTTATCTGGTTAGATTTAATTTGAGAACTCCCAGTTCATCTTTGGTTGAGTCCGCCCTGGTGGTACTATTCTACCAGGTTGTGGATAGTTGATGACGATGAAGCATGTCACAATAAGTGAGTGAGACGTCTATTCTAATATCTTTGGATACCTGAGAGGTTAACATTGGGACCCTTTTGACCAATTGTCAATGAGTGGTTATCCCAGAACCCTTTGAACATTCCAGTTGCCTTATGTGTGTGCTTATTTGAATTGGAAGAATGCAATTTATCTAATTTTTTCTCACTCTCTGTATTGTGGTAAAAATCTAAATTAAAGAGTCACTATATTTGTTTCCCTTTTTTATGCCTATTTGTCTTCATAGTCTCCAGACTATTGTTGCATGAAAAGCCAATATTCCATACCACCCACAAGTAAACCCATGCCTCATAGATGCGGGGCATGACAAGATGGCCGTTGAGGCGGACGTCTCAACCAGCCTTATCAGCAGATATCCTGGACCCCACAAACGCATCAGTATTGTGGCATTTTGGGAGGAGCCAAGCTCCCCTCTCCCTTCCACCTAACTGTGTCTAATGCCACCAGAGTCTCTGGAAGAATGTGCAGAGCTCACAGACCCAACTGGCACGGCCGCAAGGGCTGGCATTGTTTTGCGGCCCAACATTGCTAAGCTTATTCCTTCCGTCTGGACCACTTCTAGTATGACAGTGATCCAGGGGTCAAGGAGCCTCTTCATCAACTCAGAGACCCGCACGGACCATGGATCCAAGCTCCGCCGGGCGGCCGAGACCAGCCACATGAGAGTTGAGTTACCTGGGCCGCACCAGCCCGTTCTATTGCCGAAGGGCTACCCCATTATCTGCACTTCCGGATGGTCCCTCTTACTGTGGAAGGAGCCCCAAAGTAGCACGCTTGCATCTCATTACTCTGGATGTACTCTACAGAGGCACATCTGGTTCTGACAACAAGCTGATGAAGGACGCGCTGGAAGCGTGGTCTGAGCGGATTTATGTTCTCTGTTCTGACGCGGAGGTATTTAGGTCGGTAGTCCCGAGGCGGTGGCCTAGATTGCTGTACCCCAACCCGAGGCTACTGCTTAGCCATAACACGCTGGATGTTGGGTCCTCTACCTGATTGAGACACTGCATATGCATTATAGATCCCTGCTGCAACCTTAGGCCTGTAAGTTTAAGGCTCCCAGACAGTGAAAAGTGATTTGGGTTGGTACACTCATCGGAGACCACTCATTTTTGCTGGTCTCTTATCAGAGGTTGCATTTGGGCCATATTACGCTGGATGCTGGAACCCCTACTTGTTTGAGACACTGCATCGGCAGCACAGACCTCCTCAGCCTGTAAGTTGAAGGCCCCCAGAAACTGAACAGTGATTTGGTGGGAGGCACAGGAGATTCCTCAGTAACTACTAGGGAACCCACTGTGGGCTCCCCTTAGAGTACTTGTATATTGCTGTCTGAAAAATGAAACCACCCCCTACCCCTTGGAGTATGTGCTGTGCAAGCACCAGTTTTCCATGGCTCCGGATGTCTCTATTTGGCTTCACATCTTGCTGCGCTGGGCGAAGGCGGAGTCAGCGGTGCTCTCCGATGCCCAACTGGAGGAGGGCTGAATGGGGCATCATGTCATAAGATATATATCTGCAAAGGTTGGATGCGAATGTGGAGGCAAAGGAAGATGCCAGACCACTGTAGGCTGCATACGCAGTTCAGATTTGTTTAAAGATAATTTGTACGTTATATGTGGTTCATGCCATATGCTACATGGGGGGGGGGGTCTCCTGACTGCTTTTGTGCTTTATTAATTACTGTCATGTCTCTTTATTATTTTATTTGCACTGATATTGTTTATTTCCCTTATAGACCATTTATCAATGATAGTGCCTGTGCGGAGGCATGGTTACGAATGGCCCTCCGGTGTGGTGTGCTATCGTAATGGATGCATACTGAAAATGTAAAGTATATTGAAATAATTTTTGTGCAGCGAGTAGCATAGGTCCACACTCATGGACATGTTGGAACTGTTATTAAAAATGCCAATAAAGAAATAGAAATAAAAACATGCCTCGTAGATAATACACAAAATACGGAGGCATCTGCTGAGGAAAGGAATGTCCACTGCCTGGTGTTGTTGTTCCCTTGGCCCATAGTGTGGGATTGTGTGTATCTGGTATCCTGATTTTTGAATTTCACCCTAGCCTCACACTAACCTAGTGTATGTGCAGAGGCCTGGTCCTTTCAATTGAAATGAGCAAGGGCATGTGACCAGACCTTTTATTTGTGTCACTGGAGTGAAGGACTACTGGTCCTCTTGTGTGAAGTTTCGCTTGAATATGCTTACCCAGATCCTAGTGCTAATATCCCAGGTGATTGTGTGTGTGTGTGTGTGTTTTTTATCATGCTTACATCAAGGGTCAGAACACCAGCAGCAATACTGTATGTATGATTTTTCTTGTTCTATAGTGATTGCAGTGACAAAAATATTTGTAGGTCCTGAAGAAAGCCAGGAAGACCATTTCCATGTGGCTGAAACATGTCGACCGTGGGAACAGTGACTAATTCCTAACTGTTCCATCTTTGTTTTTTCACTTCTCACATTGAATTTAATAGGAAAACATATGAGATACTGCGAAGAAGGGTAGTACGCCATCTCTATGGTTTATCCTTTTTAGAACACTTTTTCACAGTTTTGTTTGCACTGCATATTAGAGCCCATCTCAAATCACCCATCTTCTAGAACACAATCCCATTTGCTTTTTCCTTTTGTAAGAATCTCACAGAAGGGTTCAACTCTCCTCCTGCTCTCGCTGATAATTAAAGAGAGGCAGTAGAGGGTTGTATGGGACCCCAGATGATGACACTGCTCACATGATTGTGTATTGATGGGATACCAATTATCCTAAGGTGATTCTGAGTACCATCTCTTTGCCTTTCCTTTGCTTTCTTTGGTTGATTGCACACTCAGCATTATAGTGAGTCGTGATAGCCTCAAGATAAATATCTAGAGGTAAATGCTTAGCATTTTTTCCAGTCTTATGGATTCTAGTTGGTTTTGCGTGTGTTTTTTTGTGAACATGGTCTGCGTGGTACATGTATGGTGTGTGTAATTGAGCCAAAAAAAATAGCTGATTGCAAGATCCAATGTGGATCACTCAAGCCTAACCCGCTACACAAGGTGGAGCTAAGTTTGTTTTCCCAGACAGTGGAAGTGCATTGCTGCTATTCCTGAAGCTGGAGCGAGGAGACATATAAAGCGAAATGAGGAGACAGGAGACAAGGCTCCTTTAGAAGTGCAATTTGACTTTGCTTTCTGAGTAATGAACTACTGAAAGATCTCCCTGAGGCACTGATATTTGGCAGGTGGGGGAGGTGAAGGGTGGGACTGCAGGCTCAGTTGTTCCCTTGGGTGAGGCCCAGCCTTCAGGCTTTCCCCAATCACCCTGCAGGAAGAGTGACTGTCTAGAGGAACTCGGTGTAGCATGATCCCTGGATGGCGGAGGCTTCCATGAAGAGGAAGACTGAAGATAGCGATTTTCATACCCTGGTGTCGGTGAACAGCAGCCTCTTCCTGTACAGTTCCTGTCAGATCACAGTCCAGTCAGGGCTATAGACCTCAGCGGAGCGACCTGTGCTGCTCTGCGAGAACAGAATTTGAAGTATTGCTGGAGTCAGTGAACCAACAAAGAGGTCACAGCATGACCTGAGCCACTGCATCCAAAGACGAAACTGCAGTGTGATCTAAACCGCACCCTCTACAGAGTGAGGACTTTGCTAGACCGAATGAAACTGGCCCGCATGGGGCTGCACCAGCTCCGACTGGCCTAAGTTGGGCTGCACTGATCTGCGAGCACCTGCTTTCCCAGCTCATGTGTGAGCCACAGTCTCTTGAAACCACTGTACCAGCCTCAGAGGAGCTGCCCTAGACACCAGGTGTGACAACCTAAAGAAGCCCTGGCGAGTAACCATCAACAGGTGCGCTCTCTGAAGTCGGAGAGTGGACAAGCGGAGGAGGAGTCAATCGACAGATTGAATGCACCCAGACATAGACTCAGAAACCACGCTTTCTGAGATATTATCATCTATGAGAGAGCCTGTCTGCATTTAGAGTACGCAGTAATATGCACCTCATCCTAATCATGCATGACCATGACCAGGGCAGGAAAACCACCCCGGCTATAAAGGGGGGACTGGGGCCAGTAGTGGGTAGCAGCTCAGACAAGCTCAAGTCTCCATGACACTAAGTTGCATCTTGTTAATATTGCATGTGTGGTATTTAGTTCTATTGTGTATTAAAATACTTTTCTTCTTGAAAGTAAAGCACCGGGGTGGACGTTCATTTATTACACCCATACTACCTCCCTCAGAAGCCTGTGACTTATCTCCACCACTACCACTGAGAGTCAAGTGCTGAAGGGGTTGTACTTGCTCCAGTTTGCAGTACTATAGCAGGAGAGACCACATGACATCAGAGGCAAACAAACTCAACCTTGACAATTGAAGTTCAGTAGCCTCTGCTTTCCCCGTGGCCTCCTGAATGCAGTCTGACCTCAACGCAGCCCACCATAAACTGCGTTTATCCAATAAAAATCAAGATTCGTACCGCTACAAAGAGCAATCATGTTGCTGTTTAATGCCTAAAAGCATATTTGATATGCATTAAGTATCTCTGGAAAGGGACAGAAATGATTACTCACCATCAGAGATGGTGCTACATTATCTATGGTACTGCGTTAATCGTCAAGTTGTTTTGGTATGTCCTCGATTGTAAAAGAAGGAAACAAGACAGTTTTATTTCCATTATACAACAAACATCTTGAGTTAGGACTAAACCTGGCACTTTCTTTAGTGCACTCACTCACAGCATTTACTTCACATTGTTCTAAATTATATAAACAAGTATTTACACTTTGGGAGGCACCTTCAATTATACCAACAAAAAAAATCCTCCAATTTGTATAAAGCCCTTGGAGGGTCTTCCTTGGGGCTACACAAAATCTTCCTTCTTGTCGCTTTATGTACTTACAATATCGCTAAATCTCAAAATTAATTAATCATTTATTGATAGCGTTATCAATCTTTACATATTCTTGTTGTAAAGAATACAGCTAACATGTCTTTCATGAAAACTGATTTCTCAAGGCTTGGGCCAAAATTTCAGGTTATTCTTTTTAATACCTTATCTCCAAGTTCTCAAGTTAATCCATCATACTGCAGACTTACACAAATGTCTTTTTCTTGCTCCAGTTCCTTGAAGTCGTAAATAATTATTATTCCTAAAATTCTTATTCTTAATGCTAAAAATTGTGACTGGGTTTCATATTATTGATAAGGAGTTTGTGATACTGTGAAAACACAAAGTATGAAGGAGAAAGAATTTTATACAAATTTGAGATTTTTGCTTTTTTCTGTATTCTTTATGGCACTTCCTAAACTGCAAACAATTTTTTAAATTTACAGTTACATCTTATAAAATCATTCTTTGCCTCCTTGTAGTTTCTAGACACTGTTGTGGTGAATATGCATATTCAGGTCACACTGTATTCATCCTATACCTGCTTACTGCTGTTCTAAGTTATCATTTGTTATGGCATCTGTAGTGCAGATGCCAAAACCTTTGCAGCTACTTATGCAGTGGGCATTCAACGGGGACGCCTGGGGCATAGTTGTATATTGCCTGCTATAATATACAAACATTTTCCTTAACAACAATGGACTCACAAAACTGTAGTCGCTGTGATGAACATTCCTACCATGGGGAACTCCATTAGAACTGTAATCTATATTTGATTAAGATTCATTTTGGGTTGTGTATCTTTGTTTTATACTTATTAATTGTACTTTTGCTTAAAGCTATCATATCACATCTTTCTTTTATTTCTAATATGGTGTTATAAGAAATTCCTCCCAGGACAAAGGTTCAACAGGTAAAATAGAGACAGTTTTTCTAATAAAATATGATGGGTCAGCCACTCTTTTCTTCCATCCTAGTCTACATACAGGTGGGTTACCAAGCATATCATCGTCGCATCCAGTAGATCTCCCTTTGCCCCTCGGCAGTGCATGTATACCAGTTCACATTTTGGTTCTTATAATTTTTTGCAAGAAATACAGATATTCGTTTAGTGAACCTCGCCCATTCTTGCCAGGAAATAGGATCCACTGTAGGGACAGATACACCTGGGAGAAGCAACTGATATATAGTTCATCACACAAAGCAGAATTATTATAATTCTTACAATCATTAGGGGCTTTAATACAACCACACATAAAGGACCTCGCCGAACACTGTTCTTTTTTTATGAGATTTATAAAAGGTGATAGAACGCGCGAGGTCACCCAGCCAATGATTCCGCCGTTTCCGGCTTCAGGGCCCATATACTTTCAATTCACACTATTCATTGACAGGGCGACTTCACGGGCTGCTACCAATTGTGTGTGTTCCCTACTTGTTATGACTCAGTGTACCCGACTTACCATCCACCGACACGGGTACCTATGACTTCAATGGATCAGGGGCCTAGCTGTAAAAGGAAAGGCAGCAAATGCAATTTTCAAAAATGACATTCAATATTGTTTAAATGACCACGGACAACTGGAAGTTTTCAAATGTTTATCTAAAATTCGTTATCTTCTATCATCAGATACACAAGAATGAGGCAATCAATAACCAAGATAATGTAAATTATATAGCTATAGAGAAATAACGACAGGGTAACCATTCAAATGCAATATGGAATGCAAATGGGAAAAATACTAGAAATGTTTAAGCATGGACAGACTATGCATGGGTAACTATAGGAGGGCCTATAAAGAGTAACACGCTAAACTTAAAGTGAAAGGACCTTTAAACAGCCTAGGTAAGAAGGTTCTAGACCATATCAGAAAATGACAAACTGCAATGCAAAATATAATCTCTAAAAGGTAGGGTGACATGGGAACATATCATGAAAATATGCAAATGACTTTACATTTCAATAGTTTGCGGCAAAAGCATGGAAAAATCAACATATGCAAAGGTGTCACTTTATTGTAGCAAAAGGTAGAAATATAGAAAGGTGCAAGTTTTAAAGAACTTAGAGCAGTATTTACCTAGACTGGTGTGGAAACCAAACCCTGGCCACGGGTCAGTTAAGGACAGGAAACCCTCAAGGAAGGATACCCCTCAAGGACAGCAGGTGCAGAATGGACACCCCGGACAGGACAGGATACCCTCAGATTAGGAATCAGGACAGGACCTCAGGACAGGACAGCAAACCCTCAGGACAGGACCGCTCAGGACAGGACCGCACCCGCAGTTTGGAAGCAACGCCTGCGCTCCACCCTCTCCGCAGCTATCGATCAAAACCCCGATTGGGTCAGCGAACTCCCTGCAAAGTGCTTCGCCAGCACTTTAAGATTCAGTAGAACCTTAGTCTATGGTCAAATTCGGACAGAGTGCTCCGCAGCTCTCTGTATCTTCAGTCACCTATTGAGTATGATGGGTCAGTGACAGGTCAGCTAAACCAGACAAGTCGGACAATTCCCTAGGTGAACCCAGGGTAGATATACTCTTTTGGGACGGTGTACCACCCCCCAATGTTGCAAAGTGTCAGAATCCCTCAATTTGGATTGGTCCTAAGGTAGGATTTGGGTAACACACCAATCAGAATACAAGATTTGTATGCCCACTTTACATATTTGGGTACCGCCTAGCGAGATTGGGGTTCCCATGAGAAACTGTGCAGAAATACGAGTGACAATTAACATTGTAACACATGAGGAGCAACATTCTCCGTTCTCGTAGCGCAGAGGTGGCTTTCCCAGGCACATCTTGACTGTGGCTGCCAGCTGGCTGAGTTCCACTGTCCAAAGTTGCCACCTTTCAGTATTCTCTGGGCATGCGCAGAAGAGACCGTCAATATGGCTCCCAATCAGTTCGGACCCCCATTCCCCGCGGTACATGAAAAGTAAGCGAGAACAAATTAATACATAGAAATAACGTTATGAAATCACATCACAGGGTTGTACTTTCAACTTATCATCATAACATATACTTATGCAGTCTAAATGTTAGCTACATGGATACAGGCACAAGAGCAGTGGCACGAGCAGTACCACATGATGGGCACAGCTATGTATTACGCATGCGCATAAATTTCCCTCCACTTCTGCAGACGCGTCAGGACACGTGAGTGTGGCTGACGCATGCGCAGTAACTAAATACAAGCGGCGGCCATGTTTTAAGTACACGGATTAAATGCATTAGAAATACACATAGGCAAGCTTCATAAACTTTACTCAAACTTAATATAAATGTTAGTAAGACGTACACTTATTACCTTGTTACACATAAACGAGGTTCATGACTTCGGCAAGCCGCAAATATGCGAAGCTTTGCTTCATCAATCCCCTCTTTGATGATATTTACTATCATCACAAAATAAATGGAACCAGATGCCAACTTTCTCTCACACTTTATACAGCTCTATCTCTTCCAGCAATCGCTCCAACTTCTCTCTTTCAGTTCTGGTAGGGTGAGAAGTCTTCACCTTTTTGTATATCTGATCATTCACTTCCTCCAATTCGATCTCATCCACACTCCGTTTCAACCCTCTTGCATTTACCTCGTGCTTTTTGGTGCGCTTGCGGCATTTACAACAAACAAATATGAAAAATAGAATGAGACCTATAATTCCAATTGGCATCAGTACTTTAAACAATAAGCTCTTACCTACGCTAGCAAGCCAATGACCTACATTTGAGAGACCATCTACCAATCTCTTCCAGGCACTATCAACCTCGAGTGGTTTGAGTTCCTTTGCCAAATTAGTAATATTTTTCACATATCTTTTGATCTGTACACTTTTATCTGGAATATAAGTGCAACAATGTTGTGCCTTCAACATCCGGCAGACTCCGCCCTCTTTCGCTAATAAGGTGTCAAGAGCAAGTCGATTCTGCAAAACCATTGATCTGATCGCAACCATTTCGGTATTGACCAGCAGAAATCCATGAGCTGTCTCAGTAGACAATACATCCACTATAGTAGACAATTTGCAAATTCTGTGAGTGTTCAGAACCACTCCCACTCCAGGTATCAGTGCACTGAAAATACTACCCATAATTTCACCTATACTTTCTCTTTTACTACGCACTAAGCCATTAGTATTTTCATTGCTTCCAGCTTTCCCATTCACATGGTATATTTTCGGGAAGACAATGCCAAAATAGCAACTTCCATACCAGTGATCCGGCAATTTGAAATAAGCCTTGTCCCCACAAATATAATAAATTCCAGGAAACACAGGCTCTGACCCATTTTTGAAACCCCAACCTCCAATTACCTTGTAATTATGTTCGCATTCACTGGAACCAATGAAAACATTATTATAGTAGCTAGTCTTCTCGCGATGAAGACATCATTTTCCTTTCTTTTCAAAATCCAGCAACAGAGCAGGTCCCGCCCCACCATTTGAGGTGCCTTCCATGTTCTCAGCCCACTTTGGCCTTTTCTGACTTTCGTCATTAGCCTTCTTTTGTATTTTAATTCTTCTTTTCTCTGCCATGTTCAGGAACATCTTTTCCTGTTCACGCAAAGAACAAGTCAAGTTATCTCTGTGTGCGTCCGCTATGTCAATGTTACCTATAGTCAGGAAGTAGTCTCCCATGTATCTTATTGTGTCACTTTTGGTATGTACAGGATTCAAGTTCCCACGTATAGGAAGTTCAGAAAAGATCACGTCATTGTTAGAGTAATAGTACTGTAACGGTCCTCTTTTGTAAAATAAACTAGCTAAAATGCTACAGGAGATTCCATATGTCAATGGCAAGTGATGGTATGTCACGCCTTCAGCCACAGAAGTAGGTAGCTTCATGCAGACATAGCAATCTTCAATTTCCATAGTCTCTACATAGTGTATTAACAAGTTTGCAAAAACATTTAAGTGTGTCCTGTTCTTAATTCCATGATAATGTAGTCCTCCCTCATCTGATGCTTCTAAGTCTTGTTTTGTTTGTCTCAGTGCTCTCTCATGTCTTGCTACACTCTGTGTTGTCAGCTCCTCACTGTCAGTATTTACAATTTCAGTAGGGACAATGTTAGTATCTTTACTTACAGCAAAGGGAATGAAAATTGTTAGTCCTATCCAAAGTAATATCAGGACAACTACACTACATACACATACCTTGCAGCATGTTTTGCAACAGCTGCGACTAGGTCTACCACTCACGTTTGAATCAGACATTTTGGCTCAGAAGAAGTTTCTCGACCCCTCTTTGTGACTTTACACGAGTATCTTACTTTGTGCAAATTCACGGTGGCTCGTCTTCTTCTTCGTCAGAGTACTCAGGAACGGGCTCTCCGTCGCTTACGTCAGTTATATCAAGATCTTCAAGTTCTTCCAACACCAGAGTCCATTCAGGTGACTTGTACTTTTTGTTTTGTCTTTTTATTCGATCACTCCTTCTGTTGGAAGTATCTTCCTGTTGTTTAGCTATGCGTGCACTTCTCCTTTCTTCTGCACGTTTTTCCTCTACCGTCTTTATCCTTAGTCTTAGCTTCTTCACAAATCTTGGTTCAAGATGCTTTCTTTTCTTGAGTCTTTTAGTTGGTACTTGGACTTCGTTTTCTTCTCTTACCCTTTTGTTTTCATTTACTGTTGGTAATTCTGTTTCAGTTTCTTCTTCTTCTATCTGACTAATACCAGGACTCGCATCTATTTCTTCTGCCTGGTTACTAATCTGGCCTTGTTCAGGTAAATTAGGTGTTTGCTCTGCAAGTGTCTCTGATTCTGTTTCCTGAACACGTTCTTCTAATCCTAACTGATCCTGTTCAAGCACTTTGATCTCTGGACTTTCTTCTGCTCGAACTATTACACTATGTCTAGTCTGTCCCTTCCCGATATCAGGAGTCAGTGGAGGAGTATCAAACACTTGCTCTGTATCCTGCACTTGTTCAGTATCGGGCACTTGTTCAGTCTTATTCACTTGTTCTGTATCAATCACGTGCTCTGTCCCTGTCTGACCTTCTCCTTCCTCAGTTTTGATGTGAATCTCAAGATTCTGAGGTTCTTCGCCTGTGCCTTGCTTTTCCTCACTAGTCCACTCTCTACCTTCCTGTAGTCGCTCCCTTGTTCGAATGGGATCTTCAGTCAGATCAATCAAGGGAATCCACTCTTCTGGCCATATGCTTGGCAGCTCGTCTTCAGCTACTTCTGGCTCAGCTTCTTGGACCCCTTCAGCAGGCTGGACTCTTGGCAGTTCGTTATCAACTATTCTTGGGCCAACATCTGCTGATTCTGCAGCTCGACTGGTACTGGGTTGTACGTTGTCGGCTACTTCCGGTCTGGCTCCTGCAGAGTCCTCTGCTGGACGCACTTCTGCTTCAGGCTCCTCGTCTGGTGGTACCTTCTGGGTGTGGCTGGCATGTACCCAGCGTGGAACTCCTGCACACTTTACGGCTGTGGTAGTTACCAGGATCACCTGACGTTTTTCTCCCCACTTTGGCTCCAGGCAGGTCTTCCGAGTGTGCTTCTTTATCTTCACCCAGTCCCCTGGGACCAGTTTGTGGAGAGGAGTCGTTGGATTGAGGATGGCGTCTTCTCCGATCTGGCGAGAGATAGAACGCACTTGGTCACCCAATCTCTTGCAGTATTCAAGCACCAAATCATCAGTAATACTCAACAGTTTGCTTCCTGGTACCCATGCTTGTCTCATCACTCTTCCCATAATGATTTCATGGGGACTTAGGCCTGTTTTGCGATCAGGAACACTTCTCAGTCCCATCAGGACCAGGGGCAGGGCCTTCACCCAGGTCAATTTAGATGCATCACACAGTTTTGCTAGTCTGTTTTTGATAGTTCCATTTATTTGTTCCACTACTCCAGAAGCCTCTGGACGGTAGGCACAGTGAAGCTTTTGGGCAATTCCAAAGGCCTTACAGAGTTCGTCGATCACTGCATTCTGAAAATGTGAGCCTTGATCTGATTCAATAGTGACTGGCACCCCGAACCTAGGTATCAGTTCCTTTAGTAAACACTTAGCTACTGTCTTTGCGTCATTTTGGGGAGTAGGGAAAGCTTCCACCCACTTGGAAAATAAACAGACCATGACAAGGACATATCGTTTCCCTTCACAACGGGGCATGGTGATGAAATCAACCTGTATTCTTACAAAGGGACCCCCGGACCTCCCAATTTTTCCCAGTTCCACCACAGTTTTCTTCCCTGGGTTCATCTTTTGACATGACAGGCACCTCTGGCAGAGGGACTCTGCCACTTTCCTGAACTTTTTACTGTACCAAGTCTGTTGGAATACTAGAATCATGGCATCCCTACCAATGTGTGACCCTTCATGTATCAACCTCGCCATTGTGCTAAGTAAGTGTCTAGGTAACACAGGCATATCAGTTGGACCTAAGATGACACCATCCACACGCCTTGGTCGACACCCATCGTCCTTCCACTTCTCTCTTTCTTGCCAAGGTGCCGCCTGCTGCCACTCTTTCACTTCATCCCATGTGGGCACTTCTTCAAACACCTGTAGTTGGCAGCTGGTTCCTGGCCCCCCTCGTTTCGGATTTACGATATACCGATCTCTGGCGCACCACTGGGCCACTCGATCAGCATAATCGTTTCCCAGTGATACCTTGTCCATGCTCTTCTTATGAGCAGCACATTTTACCACTGCCAGTTCCTTTGGTAACTGGATTGCCTCTAAAAGGTCCTGAACCACCTTTCCATTGCGAATAGGGGTACCTGATGAAGTCAGGAACTCCCTCTGTAGCCACAATTGGCCAAAGTCATGCACGACCCCATAACAGTACTGACTGTCAGTATACACTGTTATGCGTAGGTTCTTCCCAATTTGGCAAGCTTTTATCATAGCAATCAATTCGGCTACTTGTGCAGACTTGATGTGATATAGATAACCTGCTTCTTCAATTTTCTCTAGGGACACTACTGCATAGGCAGCACTCAGGCCTCCTAGTTCATGCCTTAGACATGAACCATCTACAAACAGTTCTTTATCATGCACAGGCAATGGCGTTTCTTTTATGTCTGGGCGTGGCTTGGTATTGAATTCTGTTAGATCAATACAATCATGTTCATCATCCACCCCCCCTTCCATGTCCTTTGGGTCGGGGAGTAAGGTGGCTGGGTTCAGAATACTGCACCTAACAATGTTTACATTTGCAGCACCCACAAGAATCCTCTCGTATTTAGTCAGCCGACTAGGGGTGAGATACTGAGTTTTTGTTCTGGTCAATAAAATTACCACTCCATGCGGAACATACACAGTTACCGGATGTCCCATGACAATTGACTCACTCTGTTCTAAGCTGGCACAGGTAGCAGCGACTGCTTTCAGACAACCTGGTAATCCAGCAGCCACTGGATCCAAGGTGGCAGAGAAATATGCCACAGGCCTTCTGGTTGTGCCATGTTCTTGAGTTAGGACAGACAACGCGCAATTTTCGCGAGTGTCACAGAATAGGGCAAATTCTTTGGAATAGTCTGGCATTCCCAATGCAGGGGCTGTGCACAGACAATTTTTCAGTTTGGTGAAGGCCATTAGGCTTTCATCATCCCATTCTACAATATCTGGCATTCCTCTCTTGGTCATTTTTATCAAAGACCTGGCTAGGACTGCAAATCCCAGAATCCACTGCCTGCAGTATCCTAGTACACCCAGGAACATTCTGATCTCTTTTTGAGTACGGGGCAACTGCATCTTTTGAATTATCCTCACTCTTTCCGATGTCACTTTTCTGACACCTTTCTCTATCTGGTGCCCCAGATATTTCACCGATTTTGCACAGAACTGTAATTTGTCATGGGACACTTTATGTCCCTTTTCACACAAGTGATTCAGCAAGGCAATGGTGTCAATCACACAATCCTTATGACTTTTAGACGCCACCAAGAGGTCGTCTATGTATTGCACTAAGACAGAGTTCCCAGGTAAGACCAAAGTTTCCAAACATTTTTTCAAGATCTGATTAAAGATAGAGGGGCTCTCTGTATACCCTTGAGGGACCCGGTTCCAGCAATACACGTGACCTTCGAAGGCAAATGAGAAAATAAATTTGCTATCTGGATGCAAAGGAATGGAAAAGAAGGCATGACACAAGTCTATCACAGTGAACCACTCAGCATCCCAGGGAATCTGATACAGAATCACTGCTGGGTTCGGGACAATAGGGCAACAGGGAACTACTATTTTGTTGACTTTTCGTAGATCCTGTACTACTCTGTACTTGCCACTAGGTTTCTTGATGCCCATAATCGGAGAGTTACATGGGCTACTCATTACTTCCTGTATGACGTTTCCTTCTAGCAATTTCTGTATTTCCACAGCGACACCAGCTTTCACTTCTGCATTCATTCTGTAGGGTTTAGTATTAGGGTATACTGCATTGTCCTTTATTGCTATCTGTATGGGGTCCACATTTTTCATTAACCCTACATCTTTCCCAGTAAAGTCCCACACCTCTGGCTTCACTGCTTCTTGGAGTTCTTGGGGTAAATCCTGCATGGTCATTCGTTTAATTTCCGAGTCAGGGCGGACTAACATTAATTTATAAATGCCGTCTTCATCTGGGGTCTGAATTTCAACACCCTTTGGTGTGCAAAAGATGGTACAGTTCATTTTGCACAGCAAATCACGTCCCAGCAAGTTTACCGGACTGGTGTCACAAACGACAAATCTATGCATTTCCTTAAAGTTTCCAATTGAGATCTCCATGGGCTTGGTAACAGGAGTACTAATCAATTGATTAGATACACCCACTACTTGGATGGCTTCTCCCGAGAGGGGTAGGTTTGGAACGTCCACTGTTCTCACAGTAGAACGGGTAGCGCCAGTGTCCAACAGAAAGGTGACATCATTTCCGTCAACCTTTCCTTCAATGTATGGTCCGGACTGGTCTACCGGCAAGGAGGCGCCAAGTACACACTCCTCGTCCTCCCCTCTCAGGCCCCGTCAGTACTGGTCATCACAAAGGAAGGTATCATTCAAAAGATACTGCGAAGTTGCTGCATTTCTGTTCTCATTGCTTTCCCATACTTCTATCTCATCTCCCTCTGCCTGCTTTCCCCTGTATACTTGCTTTGGTGCTCGGGGCACCTGCACTGTTTTTACCTGTGGTTGAGTCTTTCTCGGTCTCTCTTTCTGCGTCTGTGGAGTTAAATCAGGAGTTTTAGGGTTATCTTCGGGCAAGTAAGGACACTCGTTACGCCAGTGCCCAATTTCGCCGCACTGATGGCAGGGAAATTTCTTCATAGCCTCTTCCCTGCTCATTTTGGGCCGGGGCTTGCCCCCTCCCCCTCCCCCAGGGCCTTCGTTCTTAGCATTTTTGACCATGTTACTCAACTGCTTTTCCTGCTGTTCTGCGAGCTTCACCTGAGCCCACATCACTTTCTCCTTGAGAGCCTTTTTCTTTTCTGCCATTTCGTCCTCGCAGTACTTTGCGTACCGCAGGACCTCGTCTACCTTTTTGGAGTGCCAACAGATCTTGTTATCTTTTATCCACTGACAAATTTCAGGTCTTAAACCGTTTACAAACCTGTAAATGAAGTGCGTCATGTCCTTCATCTCGATGTTATCTATACCACTGTATGTTTTAAACACCTGTAACAGCCTTTCATAATAGGAGTGCACTGTCTCCTCTCTTTCCTGCGTTGTTCTATCTATCCTGGTCCAATCAGTTTCCTTAGCTGGCACTTTTAGTTTCAGATGCTGAATTACTTGCTCATATTTTCTCATTACTTCTTTCGATGGTTCCCCTGTTTTCTCATCTCTCGGGTATTCCTCACTAGGCCAGGCTATGGCTATTTTACACTCGGTCCATAGATCGACCGGGACCACAATGTCGAAAAACCCATCCAGGTCTTTCCACAGGCATTTTTGCACCTTTACAAACCTTTCTACTTGCCGGTACCATTCAACTGGCTTCTCACGCAGTTTCGGGAAATCGTTTGTAAAGGACGCAATATCCTGTCTGGACCATGGAACGTGCACATACCTCCCACCGGGTACTTCGCACATGGGGCATAAAGTTTCGGGCTTGTCTACTTCTCTCAAAGGGAACTCAGGGGTTGCTTGTCTGGATCGGGCCTCCTCTTTCTTATGTGCCCACCTCGTTTTCCATTTTTCCACGTCTCCCCATTTTTGCAACACTGCAAGCAACTCTTTAATCTGCAACTTTCTTCCTGACACATTCAAATTCTCTAAATCCTTGTCTGAGAACTCAGCTCGGTATGGTTTCTGCAAGGGCTTTGATCTGGATATATCTATTCCCATACTAGCTGCGGTGTCTGTCAGTTTTTCATGGAGCACCCTAGTACTCCGGGTAAGACTTTTACACATAAACAGCAACTCTTCTTCAGAATAGGTATTCAGTCTGTCTAACCCCACATTTCCTGCCATTAATTCCTCTATTTCTACTCTCAGTTTGTAGAGGTCTAAAGGTTTCGTTTGCGGAGCCTGTTTTTCTAACTCACGACTCCAATTTTCAATTTCTTCCGGCGTTACCAAAGAGACACTCCTGGTACCCGTTGCTGATTCTAATTTAATTTCTTTTGTATCAAAAGGATTATGCCTTTTCTGCACTCCCTTCCCTGTTTGTTTGTTTGGCAGGTCCAAGAATACAACTTCGGACTCGCACTCACTGGACTGATCGTCTATCAATAGGGGCTCTTGCCTTGGCGGGGCCATCACTGGGTTCATAACCGGAGGGTTTAGACTTCCTTGACTATTCCCGTACAACGGAACCACGGGTCCGATTGTTACCGGAATAGTCAAAGCTTCAGGACTGGTATTTAACTGGGAAATTTTCAAAATTATTTCTGACCTCTGCCTAGCTATGGCCTCTTGCTCCCTTTCATCTAATACTCTTCCTAAAGTTCGGTCAGGTATCATCTGTGGGGTCAGTTGAGGCGTAAAACTCGGGGCAGTAGGATGCGTCTCACTTGGTCCCCCACCATAATTTGGCTTCGGGAACAAAGTTCCTGTCCCAAATGACCTGCGCTCCTCCCCATATGGAGGCTGCAAAAAGGGCACTCCTGAACTTAATGGCTTCTCTTCGTTTTCATAAAGAGGTCTGGGGTAAAAGAGCTTTTCACGGGAATATTTTTCCTCCGGGATCCCGGACATACTGGGATATATATTTCGTACCTCCGGGGGCTCGGGCTTCCCAAAATAGGGCAATACCTGGCCCCCTCCCCCCCTACATAGGGATCTGTCCTCCTCCTTAATAGATGGACGTTGGGCAACTTCTCCTGTACTGGAAGGTCGGGCTCCCTCATTATAAGGTGGCGGACTTCTCGTAAAAATGTCATCTAATAATTCATCATCTGACTCCCCAGGGGCTCCCCAATGCTTACACTTTTCGGTACTTTTCTCACCCGCTGCAGGGTTATGACATGCCGGCATCATGGGAAACAGACCTTCAACAATCATGCTCTGCCTCCACTGTTTCATCCTCTTATCCCTGGTCTCTTGTTTCAGCCTGGGGTACCACTTGGTCAGACCTTTGTCCATACGGGGTTTCTCTCTTTCAAAAGCCTCAATCTCCCATTCCTCTAATGCCTCATACTGCGTTAGTCTCGGTCTGGGATGCAATTCATTCATGCGGGTTCTCAAATTAAATAAAATCCTGCCATTGAAAGTACCGTCTAACGGAAAAGCCAATACTCCGTCATCTTTTGTGTACTTTACCCAATTCTCCAACCACACACAGGTATTGTACCCTCGATCAAACATCATGAATGAGGCGGGAGTATTCGGTGGCGGGACAATAACGCCTTCTCTAGATTTAATCGGTTTGTCCGTTTTGAAATAATTCTTTACCCTACTTACAAGGGACATCTTTCTCTTTCCTCCGTACATAATATCGTATCTATTGGCTTTCCACTGATCCCTTTCAAACCCTTGGTTTCTCGAATCGGGTCTAGTCTCTGGACAATACGAGTGCCACATACGATTTCTACGCTTAACTCTGTTTACAAAGCTACCTCCAATCAGAACGCGCCTTGCAATTCGGTGCGACCAATGAGGTGCACGCGTTCAAATAGTTTCGACCAATGGGTGCGCGGCCCCTTCGTGAGACAGTTCCCACTCCTCGGCGCTTCACCCCTCCTTTACAATTCCAGCCCCGCTACCCGCCCGCTGCTTCTACCAATCCCAGCGCGGCACGGAGTGACGTCAGAGACGCTTCGCGACTGACTCCCTCCCTTCACAAGGTAACGGAAACTTTCTTTCTTTCTAAAGTGCTCAGTGCTTGGTTATTTAACAACGAATACACATTCGCCACAGTGCTCAAGTGTCTAGACAGAAAGATTTCTTTTACTGCAAGTAAACTACTTCCATTTACTTTTCACGCGCTGCGGGCAGATCTCTTCCGCCTACCCTTCACTCTAGCATCAGTGAACCTGTTATTCCCCTAAACTCATCCACTTCTTTCCGGGATATATTCCGAGTTTAAGGTTTCCCAGCGGACCCCTCTGCTTTCACCCAAGCTCCGAGGAACCTGCTACTCTTCCGATGTGACCCTTACTAGGTTACGCCACTATGGGAATTTTGCCAATGAACCTCGTTACTGACATTTATTCACACATGTATTCAGAAAACCCTAGTTAGTGCTTCCCGGTTATCCTAACCTGCACCTAACTTTCCTTTAAGCCTGTGACCTCAGGACAATGGATTCTATTTACCACTTGCCCTTTCAATTCCCCGGGGAGTTCGGACAACACAAAACTAAACGGTTGACAAACGCATGGATTAATACATATAACAATATAAGAACAAGAATAATGGCAATACAACAATTCATGAATTCCAAAGCAGCGTATTCACAAGAGAATGATCAGCTCTCTTAGAACAGCCGCTCTTCTAGCAGCATTAATATACTAGCAGCTTCCGACTTAACTAGTCTAACTAGTTCTACCTAACTTTTAGCTAGTCCCTAACCATCCTCTGCTACCAGAAAACTGATAGAGCGCGCGAGGTCACCCAGCCAATGATTCCGCCGTTTCCGGCTTCAGGGCCCATATACTTTCAATTCACACTATTCATTGACAGGGCGACTTCACGGGCTGCTACCAATTGTGTGTGTTCCCTACTTGTTATGACTCAGTGTACCCGACTTACCATCCACCGACACGGGTACCTATGACTTCAATGGATCAGGGGCCTAGCTGTAAAAGGAAAGGCAGCAAATGCAATTTTCAAAAATGACATTCAATATTGTTTAAATGACCACGGACAACTGGAAGTTTTAAAATGTTTATCTAAAATTCGTTATCTTCTATCATCAGATACACAAGAATGAGGCAATCAATAACCAAGATAATGTAAATTATATAGCTATAGAGAAATAACGACAGGGTAACCATTCAAATGCAATATGGAATGCAAATGGGAAAAATACTAGAAATGTTTAAGCATGGACAGACTATGCATGGGTAACTATAGGAGGGCCTATAAAGAGTAACACGCTAAACTTAAAGTGAAAGGACCTTTAAACAGCCTAGGTAAGGAGGTTCTAGACCATATCAGAAAATGACAAACTGCAATGCAAAATATAATCTCTAAAAGGTAGGGTGACATGGGAACATATCATGAAAATATGCAAATGACTTTACATTTCAATAGTTTGCGGCAAAAGCATGGAAAAATCAACATATGCAAAGGTGTCACTTTATTGTAGCAAAAGGTAGAAATATAGAAAGGTGCAAGTTTTAAAGAACTTAGAGCAGTATTTACCTAGACTGGTGTGGAAACCAAACCCTGGCCACGGGTCAGTTAAGGACAGGAAACCCTCAAGGAAGGATACCCCTCAAGGACAGCAGGTGCAGAATGGACACCCCGGACAGGACAGGATACCCTCAGATTAGGAATCAGGACAGGACCTCAGGACAGGACAGCAAACCCTCAGGACAGGACCGCTCAGGACAGGACCGCACCCGCAGTTTGGAAGCAACGCCTGCGCTCCACCCTCTCCGCAGCTATCGATCAAAACCCCGATTGGGTCAGCGAACTCCCAGCAAAGTGCTTCGCCAGCACTTTAAGATTCAGTAGAACCTTAGTCTATGGTCAAATTCGGACAGAGTGCTCCGCAGCTCTCTGTATCTTCAGTCACCTATTGAGTATGATGGGTCAGTGACAGGTCAGCTAAACCAGACAAGTCGGACAATTCCCTAGGTGAACCCAGGGTAGATATACTCTTTTGGGACGGTGTACCACCCCCCAATGTTGCAAAGTGTCAGAATCCCTCAATTTGGATTGGTCCTAAGGTAGGATTTGGGTAACACACCAATCAGAATACAAGATTTGTATGCCCACTTTACATATTTGGGTACCGCCTAGCGAGATTGGGGTTCCCATGAGAAACTGTGCAGAAATACGAGTGACAATTAACATTGTAACACACGAGGAGCAACATTCTCCGTTCTCGTAGCGCAGAGGTGGCTTTCCCAGGCACATCTTGACTGTGGCTGCCAGCTGGCTGAGTTCCACTGTCCAAAGTTGCCACCTTTCAGTATTCTCTGGGCATGCGCAGAAGAGACCGTCAATATGGCTCCCAATCAGTTCGGACCCCCATTCCCCGCGGTACATGAAAAGTAAGCGAGAACAAATTAATACATAGAAATAACGTTATGAAATCACATCACAGGGTTGTACTTTCAACTTATCATCATAACATATACTTATGCAGTCTAAATGTTAGCTACATGGATACAGGCACAAGAGCAGTGGCACGAGCAGTACCACATGATGGGCACAGCTATGTATTACGCATGCGCATAAATTTCCCTCCACTTCTGCAGACGCGTCAGGACACGTGAGTGTGGCTGACGCATGCGCAGTAACTAAATACAAGCGGCGGCCATGTTTTAAGTACACGGATTAAATGCATTAGAAATACACATAGGCAAGCTTCATAAACTTTACTCAAACTTAATATAAATGTTAGTAAGACGTACACTTATTACCTTGTTACACATAAACGAGGTTCATGACTTCGGCAAGCCGCAAATATGCGAAGCTTTGCTTCATCAAAGGTAATAGAGCAGTAGCCTTCTAACTAGGAACTGCCGTGTATACAGGGCCATACTTGACCTATTCATTCACATGGCCCAAGAACTCCGAAATATGAGGTTTATGACTTCTTCCAATTTTGTTTCACAGATTTTATGCAGAATTCTTCATTAATTGCCACAATTTTTCTAGATCAAATTGACCAGCTTTTCTGAAGTGGAGTAAGATCACCATTATTTTATATATCCATTAACTAGCATATTTTTTTTACTTTGAACCCTTATACATTTTATAAGAGTTGTCATCTTATGAAGAATTAACATTTAGAATATACACAGAGGCAGGCATCATACTGTATCTTGTACACCACATCCCCAACAAACCTGCCGAAACACAGCCTGAAACTTGCCATCTATTTCTTCCACTGTTTATAAATAAGATTTGTTTTTTGCATCAATTGACTCTATGTTAAAGTCATGATTTTCAAAATATGAAAAGTTCTTACAGTCTATAAATGTGTGTGATGTTTAGATCTACATAGATCTTGTCAATAATATATTCAGGAAAACTCGCCCCTCTTCTAAGCACAACTTTGAACTCGGCGTCCATTTCCCCCCCAAACTTCCACTCCCTTCTTCTCCTCGGATACCCGTGGCCTTTAATGGACCTCTTCAGGGCTGGAGCTACGACTGCTAATGAATTCCCCCCCTCTGCAGTAAATGTAGGCTCGTCCGCCAGCCCTGGCGCGTCTGGATGCTTTACGTCTCAATCCCGAGCCGCCTGTGTACTCCGGGGCAACGCAAATAGCAAATAATTTAATTTGCAGCCATCATGGTGTAAATATAGTTCTCAGAGCATCTCTGGGGGTGTTATGATACTTATCTATCCGCTAGCCTAATGGAATTTTCCACACAATGTCTCTGTAACTCCTGCGTGCACGGTTCGACTTTCACACGTTTATTTATAAAGAGTTTGATTATGTTGCTCATCTCAATCATTCAAGAGATTATTTTAGGGATTGCCCACACCTCATGGTGGGATATATCCGCATGCATTGGACCGAACTTCAACCCCGAGCAAACATTTCTTTTTCGCGTGCGGGTCTGTGTGTGTGTGTGTGTGTGTGTGTGTGCGCGTGTGCCATGCACCGTACTGCTCCCCTCTGTGATGGCAAATTCGGATTGAACCAAACACCATATTTGGAGGGCTCAATGAACTACAGGGACAGGTCCACATTTCGCATTTTGACGTTTTTTACACTGGATTTTTACAGGAGCGGCCCCTCCACTAAGGCGGAGGAGCGTCGTCTCACTTTGAGAAGGAGAAACATAAAATTGTAGGGCGGGCGGGACTGCACTTTGCAGGGGAGGAGTGGTGTGCCCACTCCTGAGGGTGCAATGACTATTTGGTCGGCCCTCCTGGATCGCCCAAACCAGTCATGCACACTCTATAGTTCTCCTTGCAGGCTGCAATGCAGCCTTCATGGAGAACATGGCCTCCCAATAAGCCCCTGGGTTGGCGGCATCCTGACCAATCACAACACTCCACTGAACCGTTGTGATTGGCTTAGTGGAGGGGAGGGGGGGGGGGAGGCTCCCTGCATCCTGTTCCAGGAGCTTGAGCCGAGAGCACACGGGACCCGGCCGGCAATATGGCAGGTTAAAAAATGTTTTTAAAATTAATTATACCAACACCCCCCGCTCTGTGCAACACTCAAAGTGACTCACCTCCCCCACGTGACCCCCCCACCCCCGGCCCCCCACCGGCAAGGCATGCCTGCCGCAACTGTTTTTTAAATGTTTTTAATGCATAAATGTTTGGGGCAAGGTTAGCAACACTTTGCATCGTTGCAAAGTCCAAAAAGTAATGCTGTCTGGAGAAAAGTGTTGATTTAGAATTACTTTCCAGTGCAAACATTTTATTTACACTGTAAAATACTTTGCAGTATTTGCATCAAAGGGCGTGCCCATGGATGGTAGATGGGTGGTTCCATGCACCCAACTTTGGTCTTTGACGCAAAGCAGCATCTACTTTGTAGACCAGACATTGTGCCAAAAAAGTATGCCTCCTTGAAGGATGCACAAAGAAGAACATTTTTCTTTTTTCCTAACTTTTATAACTTCACCTGTGTGCTGTACTGTACAGCAACACATACAAAGTAGGAAACGTTTAAATGTACGTGTGGGCATAGTATATTGTACTGGAAAGGTTCCCTTCTAGTACAAAACCTATGCTGGACTCAAGCAAACAACTATAAAGTCTAGTGCAAAGGTGTTTGTTGGGTGCTAGGAGGCCAGAAATTGTGCCAGCATTGTGAGGAGAGTAGCGCTGCCATATCCGAATAATGTGGAAGACAGTGAAACTACTGTCATGGCTGGAGGATAAGGCCGCACTTTCACAGAGAGCCCATGGATGGATGACTTTGAATACATACAGGAAGCCGGGTGCTCAAGCTTATTTCAATCTGGGATATGACAAAAATATAAAAATTGCATTTATGAAATATAGATTTGGTCTGCTCCCCTGCGCCCAGCATCTCCCACTTGGCTACGCAATGAAGCAGGCTCTGTGTGCCGATTATGTGGAACAGCCCAGGAAGACCTTCTGCATTTACTATGCTCCTGTAAAGAGCTCCTCAAAGAACGAAAGAAATTGTCGAAACAATTGTTTAATCGACGAGGGATTCGAACAAGGAGGCAATCCCTGTTGGCATGCTTTGCACCTAGCGATCCACAATTGAACTGCAGAGCAGTAAAGTTTCTGAGACTGTGCGGAAGCAAAATGCCAGAAATGGAAACATCAAGAACTTAGATAGAAAAAGTATAAGCTAATGTGCAAGGCAGCTCGGACGACATTTTTTTTTTTTATTTCAAAAGATTTTATTAAGAAATTTTAAGATACAGTACAGAGAGTATCGCAGAGGTGTTGCCGTTGTTCTCGGCGCCTTCTGGTTACAATAGGCTTAATTTGCATATGCTATGTTGGAGGTGTTCTGTTACGACCTCAGTGGATAGAAGAGGGGAAAGTGAGAGAAAAGAGTAGAAGGGCAAAAGAAGGGGGGGGGGTTCCTCCGCAGCTTAATGTCTGCCGTCAGCCGTGCCTGTAGGTGGGACCTGTTTGGCCGTGCGCCTATGGGGTTTTGTGTGACCCGAGATGTGCGTCTAAGGCTGCCCACATCCCATTCTTTGCTGTGTGGTTGGGCGAAAACCTCCCTGTGATGTTGTCGGCTCCTCTAAGGAAGCTTACCCAGTTGACCCAGCTTCTGAATGTGGCCTTGGCTGTATTCTTCCAGTTAGTTAGGATGGTTTTAACCGCCGCGGTTAGTAGCAGGTCTACCAGGTCTCTGTCTTCCCTCCTTCCTAGGTCTGGTGCCATGAATGCTGTTGCTAGTCCTATAAACCCTGGTTGTATGTTCCTGCCTATTACTGTGTTTATGAGATCCCTCACTTTGTCCCAGAATGTTTTCATTTTGGGGCAATCGAAGATGAGGTGTTGTAAGTCCCCTTGTGTTCTGTGGCAGTTCCAGCATGTATCGGCTTCCCTGATGCCCATATCTGCTAGTCTAGCTGGGGTCCAGAAGGCCCTGTGCAGGAGCCAGAATTTGGTCAGTGCCAGCTGCGGTGTTATCTTGTTTTTTGTGGCTGAACCCCATAGTGTCTTCTTCTCGTCTTCACTAAGGTGTCTGTTATACAGTGTTTCCCAGAATCCCAATGTTTTGGCATTTAGGTTAGACGTTTTAGGGCGGAGAAGTTTGTATATGTGCGATGTCTGGTGTCCGATCTTGTTGAGGTTGCTCATGTATTGTATGATGGTGGGCGTTTCTTGCGTGAGGTTCGCCTT
Organism: Lissotriton helveticus; assembly: GCF_964261635.1. Classification (NCBI taxonomy): domain Eukaryota; kingdom Metazoa; phylum Chordata; class Amphibia; order Caudata; family Salamandridae; genus Lissotriton; species Lissotriton helveticus. The sequence continues at coordinate 687,415,728 of NC_136068.1, read as the reverse complement.
CGTTATGGCTGTCTTGATTTTAAGGAACGTGTATAGGTCTATGTCTGGGAGGTCGTGTGCCTGTTTGAGGGTGTGGAATGTAAGTGGGATGTTGTTCTTTTCTAGTTGTGCGGGGTGTGTAATCCCTTTCCTGCTCCAGACCAAGTCACTCAGCGTTCGCCCTCTGTATTGTAACCTGGTATTAAGCCAGATTGACTCCCACTTGGTGCCTTTGACGCTTTGTCCCATCTGCTTGTCAAATCTTAGCAGTGCTTGTCTAGTGTATTTGATGATGGGGTTGTTCGCTGCCGGGTGTTTGTTCGCTGTGAGCATGGCTGTGGGGTTCATTCCTTCTAGGATATCCCTTTCTAGTTCTAGCCATACCGGCTCGTAGTCTTGTGTCTGGGTAATCCAGAAGATTCCTTGTTTTGCTAGGCAGGCAGTTTGGAATATTTTGAAATTCGTGATGTTTAGTCCGCCTATGTCCTTGTTTAGTCGCAGTTTCTGTAGGCTAATCCTGGGTCTCTTTCCCTTCCATAAGAATTTGTTTATCATTTTGTCAAGTTTTTTGTGAAAGTCGTCTGTGGTTATTAGTGGGAGCATGCTTAGAGTGTAGTTGATCACTGGTGTTACCATCATCTTAATGGTCTCTACTCTGCCCCACCAGCTTATGAATTTGGGGGACCACGATTCAAGCCTCTCCTTCACTTTCTTAAGGGTGGCCTCCTCGTTGTGTTCTAAGGTCGTTTTCAGGTCTCTGCTGAAGAGGATGCCTAGGTACTTAAGGGGTTTGGTTTGCCAGGCTAGGCCAGAGAGACCTAGGACTGCTTTTGTTGTGTGGACATTTATGGGCTTGCACTCTGATTTGTCTCTGTTTAGTTTGTAGCCTGAGGCGTGTGCGTATTCGTCTATGGTTTCCATTAGTGCTGCTATAGAGGTTGTTGGTTCTTTTGTCGTTATCAGTACATCATTCGCGTACGCTGCTAGTTTCACTGTCTTGTCATTAATTCGGATTCCCCTTATGTCTGGGTTGTTCCTTATCATTGCCAGCAGTGGTTCCAGTGCCAGCAGGAAGAGGGCGGGAGATAGCGGGCAACCCTGCCTGGTTCCCCTTCCTAGTGTTAGTGTTTCCGACGAGCCCCCGTTCACGACCACCTTGGCTTTAGGTCGATTGTACAGAGCCATCACCATATCCTTGTATTTGGTGCCTAAGCCAAATTTCTCCAAGCCCCGTTCTAGGAAGGGCCAGGAGACTCTGTCGAATGCCTTCTCTGCATCTAGTGCTATCATGACTGCCTGATCTGCGCTGTGTGTTGTCTCGTTGATGAGGTGGCATAGGAGTCTGGTGTTGTCTTGTGAAAGTCTGTTTTTGAGGTAGCCTACTTGTGAGTTATGTATGAGGTGAGGCAGGAGCCCATTTAGTCTGTTTGCTAGAATTTTAGCGTAGATTTTGCAGTCTACGTTGATGAGCGATATCGGTCGATAGCTCTGAGGGTATTGAGGGTCTTTTCTATCAATCAGTAGGGGGATGGATCACTTGTCTTGCCAACCTGGATTCTTCAGGTATTCGGTACGTCCCTTGGTAAAAAACCCTCATGCACTCGAGAAGGAGTCGTAAATAGCGGTATATCTTGATTCTCCGCTATGGTACTCGAGTGTCTGCATAATCACAGGGTTGTTTTGTATGCAGCCTCCACCAGGAGGTAGTCATCCAAGGTTATGTGCAGTAGTGTCCAGTGATTAGTGGAAGTGGTGAGGTTAAAAATAACTCGGACAGCCGGAAAGTAAATTTATTGTTCCGGATTCGAGTTAATAAATGATGAAAATGTCATTGGTATGCGTTCAGAGAGTTACTAGGGTTCTCTACGCTACCGATTTTCAAGGTCTAAAAGGTCGACATGTTTCAGCCCTTATTTGTCAAAATGATCATTGGGCTTTCTTCAGGACCGGGGTGTAAGGGTGAGAAGGCGACGTATTAATCCCTTCTTGTTAGAGTCAATTTTTGTGCCTATAAAAAATAAAAAATGTGTGTCACCTTGGGGAAGGGTTAAGGGACTTATTTTGCAAACATTTTAAAATCAACTGCTAGCTCTGTGCTGGAAGTGAATTAACTACATCGCCATGTATCGCTTTGCCATTGTCCTGTCTAGAGTAACCACATACCCAAGCCCTACCTTTTGTAAAACCTAGTCGTTTTCAATCTATTGTCATAATCATAACTTATTCAATCGTTTCTTTTGTCTCACAAAGTATTCAAAATATATTTCATGAGATTCTTAAGAAAGTTTTCAGACTCTGGGTAACATTTAAAATGCACTGCTTTTTTAACATAAGTACAGATGAGTAGTCGCTAGTAAAAGCAAATGAGTGAAAGTAAAACAGAATAAAATGCATATTAAATAATGCTGAGTATGGGTATATGAAAACTTTCTTAAGAATCTCATGAAATATATTTTGAATACTTTGTGATTTACGAGAAACTTCATCTAAAAAATGAGGGTTGATTGTTCATAATTAAACTCGTAACTAAGAAAAAAGAAACGATTGAATAAGTTGTGATTATGACAATAGATTGAAAACGACTAGGTTTTACAAAAGGTAGGGCTTGGGTATGTGTTTACTCTAGACAGGACAATGGCAAAGCGATGCATGGCGATGTAGTTAATTCACTTCCAGCACAGAGCTGGCAGTTGATTATAAAATGTTTGCAAAATAAGTCCCTTAACCCTTCCCCAAGGTGACACACATTTTTTATGGGCACAAAAATTGACTCTAACAAGAAGGGATTAATACGTCGCCTTCTCACCCTTACACCCCGGTCCTGAAGAAAGCCCAATGATCATTTTGACAAATAAGGGCTGAAACATGTCGACCTTTTAGACCTTGAAAATAGGTAGCGTAGAGAACCCTAGTAACTCTCTGAACGCATACCAATGAAATTTTCATCATTTATTAACTCGAATCCGGAACAATAAATTTACTTTCCGGCTGTCCGAGTTACTTTTAACCTCACCACTTCCACTAATCACTGGACACTACTGCACATAACCTTGGATGACTACCTCCTGGTGGAGGCTGCATACAAAACAACCCTGTGATTATGCAGACACTCGAGTACCATAGCGGAGAATCAAGATATACCGCTATTTACGACTCCTTCTCGAGTGCATGAGGGTTTTTTACAAGGGACGTACCGAATACCTGAAGAATCCAGGTTGGCAGGACAAGTGATCCATCCCCCTACTGATTGATAGATTTGAACCAAAGGAAACTGGATGGATCAGAGATTTCCTTCTCCCCACCCCCATTGATTGAAGAATATTGAGGGTCTTTGCCTTCTTTGGGGATCACAATGATGTTTGCCTCGGTCATGGAGACTGTCATTCGCCCTGCGTGGATGCAATGGGTGAAGACCTCAACCAGGGTGGGTTTTAGCTGTCCTAGGAATTTCTTGTAGAACAGTGCCGTGTATCCATCGGGCCCTGGCGCCTTGTTGATTTTGAGCGCTGTGATCGCGGTTTCTATCTCTGCCTCTGTGATGTCTCCTCCTAATGTTTCTCTCTGTTCTGATGTTAGAGTCAGAAGGGTGAGCTTGCTGAGTAGTTCCGCCCCTCCATCCGCCGCTAGGTTTTCGTCTGCCCTGTATAGCTCTTCATAAAACTGTTTGAATACCTCCAGGATTGCCTTGTTGGTTGTTTGTGATTTGTTTGCTGTATCTGTTATGGCGGCGATCGAGTGCTGTCGCTGTTTTGCTTTCAGGTATGACGCTAGCACCTTCCCTGCTTTGTTGGCTGAGCATAGGTTAATGGATTTATAGTTAATGATCCATGTTCCCGCTCTTTCACTTAGTATTCTGTTGAGCTCATACTTTTTTTTTGTTAGATCTGTTAGTGTGTTCCTATCTGTCAGGTTTGCGCAGTGACCTGTTTCTAGATCCCTGATCTGTTCTTCTAGTTCAGTTATGTTCTTGTTCCTGCCCTTGTTCATTTTGGCTTTGATGTTCATTAGTTTGCCTCTTATTGTGGCTTTTAGGGCGTCCCAGAGGGTACCCTTGTCTACCTCCGTGTTGTCGTTGAATGTTAGGTATTCCTTAGTGGCCTCCCCAATTTCCGTTATGTTCCCTGGGTGTTGCAGGATGTTGCTGTTGAGTCTCCATCTGCGGCTTGGCGTGTCGTTGTGTCTCCCGCTTATTGAGAGGGATGTGTGTGCGTGATCCGATATGGTGATTGGGGCTATATCTGTTTGGTCAATCAGGTGTGTGTGTGAGGCTGACATTAGGATGTAGTCTATTCTACTGTATGAGTTGTGTGGGTTCGAGTAGAAGGTGTATTCCCTTGCTGCTAGGTGTTGCAGCCTCCAGGGATCCTTAAATTGAAGTTTTGTGCAAATGTTCTTGAGTATGTTATGGTTCTGTGTGTCGTGACTCGGTCTGTGTGGGTGCCTGTCCGTTGCCTGATCTAATACTTGGTTCATGTCTCCCGCTAGAGGGAGGAGCTCCCCTTGTGGGAGATCTCCTAGTTTGGTTCCTACACTATCCCAGAAGACCTCATCTTCAGCGTTTGGTCCGTATACGTTGGCAATGTGGAGGGTCTCCTCCCCCCTCTTTAAGCTTGTCACCAGTAGCCTCCCTTCGCTGTCAGCATAGCTACTCTGCAGGGTTAGGTTTGCTCTTTTGCTTATCAAGGTGATGACCCCTCTTTTCTTCTGTATGGCTGGTGAGCAAAAGACTTCGCCTATCCATTTCGCTCTTAGGCGTTGTGCGTCCTTCTCTGAGAGTCTGGTCTCCTGGAGGACGTACACATTGCCCCTCAGTTTTGCTAGGTAGTCTAGAGTCTTCTTCCTTTTTATAGGGCGATTGAGACCCTTCACATTGAGGGACACTACCTTGAGGTCTATGCTGAAATGGCTCTGTGCTAGGTTTGTCATGGTGGTTCCGTGTTGTCGCTGTCTATTCTGGCGTGCTCTGGTTGCTCACTTGTTGCCTTCTGCGGTTGGTCTGGCCCTACGGTTTTACGTGCTCTGTTGTGCCATCTAGGAGGACTGGCCTTTTGTGCTCTTGCTAAGGTATCATCTCCCCGATGATAGGTGGTTGGGAAAAGAAAAGTAGAGATAGAGAAAGCATGGAAATAAGAAAATGCGTACCCCTGTACTGCTGGCGACCTCCCCCCCTCCCTCTCCTCTTCCCCCGCATTTAGAACTGTAGACGTGCGACAGCAAGGGCCCTCCCTCCCCCCACTCCCCCGAGTTCGGTGTCATTAAGCCCAATTATTCATTCAGTGTTCCATTTCGCTGGTTAGCTAGTTCCCGCAGTCCTGCTATCATGCTATCAAGAAGAGAGGGACTCAAACGTTAAAGGATATGTTTCTGTATTCCTGCGTCTCCTTGGGTGCTGCCAGTCTGTCAGCGAGGTAGGTCGTTGTCTGTGAGGTAGGCGGTTGTGGTTGTGCCCTGTGCGAGATGGCCTTATGTAGGTTGGCCTGAGGTAGATCGTGGGTTTAATAACACTTGCGGCATTGTCCATCGTCCTTCGTTTAAACCTTTGACTTTGTTAGGTCGTCATTCCTCTGTTCCTCCCTCCGCTGCATCCGATGAGGCTCTTCTTTTGGCGGCTCCTGGGCTCTGCGCCTCCATTTCCTCTGGTTCTGGGCCTTTCAGATATCTCCTTAGCTCATCGGGTTCATCGAATGTCAGGGTTCCTCGTCTGTCGGTTATTTTAATTCTCGCAGGCCCAGCAAAGACCCTCGTCTGGCAGCCGATCATCCGACCTTCACCGGTTCTGAACGGACCTCTCTTGAGTGATCTACGGTCCTGACAGGGATCCCACAGGAGTGCCGCGGCAATAACGGAGAATAGAGGACGATCGGGCGCTGGAAGTGGAAGACGAGAAACAGTCCATACGGTCTGGGTAAGATCGTGCAGCACGACTGTTATTTGATTGATTGATTGATTGATTGATTGTTTGGAAAATACTAGTATTACTCATTCCTTGGTTCGTTTAGCCTTCGTTGCTACTCGATATATTGGTTCTTTTTTAGATATGCTCTGTTTGCAAACAACGAAGAATAGAAAGATTATGTATTGTTGAAGAAGCAGATTTTCCCCAGATATCCTCAAGCACTGCTTGGTGTTAGTCACCTCTAATTCATTCGGTATTTTATCAAATAAAGAGGCGGGCGCTGGAGACTGGAAAGCAGGAAACAGGTTTATTTCTTAGAAGGAAAACACGTTGGTTACGACAAGCAGAGTGTCGCCTCGAGGTGCTCTAACTGCATCTCTGTGCCTGGCCTTTTATATACATTTGTACCGTTTTATTGCAGTGTAACATATTCATGGCATTACTTTGATGCATTGTGAAACATCTTTGGAATCCCCGCTTCAGGCCCGTTCCCACACATATCAACAGTAATGTCCCCCACCCCGGTCTCAGAAGGTGATTGCTATTGCGCAGCTGGGCATTCCGGCAGGAGCTGAAATACGCGCAATCTGTCGGATCTCATGGGATTGTGGCATTGATTAATTCCGGCTCCTTTGATGGGAGGCGAGATCCTACTGTGCGGGGGCACTAAACTGTATCCGCTGGGGTTGGTTATAGCCTGGGATCGGATCGCACAACCAGGTGCAGGGGAAGAGGTTATCAAAGGGGTCTGTTCGAGCGCGAGGGATGAAAGGGCATGTGGGTTCGGCACGGGAAGTGACTCCGGGGCAGGGTCGCGCTGAGGATGCTTTATGGTTCTAGCATGTGTGCTTGGGGACTACCAGCGCGCGGGGGATGATTGAGAGGTCAGGGAGACGTGCAGGCGATCGGCAATGTATGAAGTGGTCACAGCATCTAAAATGGCTGCTGCTTACGCGCTCGCAGAGGCTTAAGTTGGACAAGAAGGCGCCGGCAATGTTCACATCGTATTCTAATATTTAACAACCTCGAGTTCCAGTAATCTGTTGGAGGGCTTTTTGACCCCAGTAGCTTAAATGCAGTTTTGAGCCTGTAAATCTTGTTGCATTGTGAATAAACCAAGCCCTAGTATTAAATTGCGAAGATTCTGCTGTTCACAGTCACCTACTGGTTAACAAAACAACAAAGCCTTTTCACTCGCCTTTCATTCATTCAATTCAAAAATCTTTATTCAGTATTGTACAAAACACCATAAAAGTACAGGTTAAAATACTAAAAAACAAAATACATATATTGTTTGACTATGCAGCGGGAAAAGGGAAGAGCATAAATAGAAAGGTACCGGGACATTCATTACAATTCATTGTTCCCCCATCTAGTCCCCGCTCCCTCCGGCAAGTCCTATCGTTCCGCTAAGTTTGAATGCTAGTCTTAAGAAGCTAGTGATAGAGAGAAGGGTCAAGGGTTCTTGGGCAATTTGTAAATATAAAAGGGCTGCCTTAGCATGCCTAAATTTGAGTTTCTTCAGCAGACTAATTAAGTAAAGGCGCCAGGGCAGTAAATAAAAAAGGCACAATAATACAAAATGAAGGTTGTCCTGCGGAGATCGTTGATCGCAGCCGCAGGGACCCTTTGGCTCAACAAAATTGGTAAAACCTGCCGATCAGCTAATAAATAATGTAAAAGGTTGAGCCTAAAATGTGTTATTAAAAATCTGTCATGGGCGTTGTAAATAAGGGCTAAATACTGTTCCATTCCTTCATTAGACCTCACTGGGCCATACTCGCCTTTCAGCTGCCCGGTGCTTGCATCTGCAGTTTCCCTCTTTCTGGAGTATTTGTGTACCTTTTGTAGTTGGTATTAATAAGACTGTCGTCTGTTGAACATCTGCCTATCGTCATGTCCATTTATTTACCATGCTCCATGACCGGGTCTTACTGTTTGTACCATGTGATCTTGTGTCGGTGGTCTCATTTTAGCACAAAAAAAACAACTTCAGAATAGAATAATGCAAATAGTTGGATGTGTGCTTCAGAACTTTTTAGCAGAGTTATTTTTATTTGGTGCCAAAGGTTGTTGGTGCTTGAAACATCAACAGTGTTGTGAATGGGGTGAGGGCATATACAGTTCATTTAATTTAGAAGAAATGTTTTTTAAACATTCTCATTCATGTGTCACATTTTTGTCAAACAGCGTATTTTTTGGGAAGGATGGAGAGTTACTATTGACAACTCTACTTATCTAGTTGAGCAGCATTGCCTTCTAATTGGGCTTATGTGGTGCGGTGTACAATCCTCAGTGGGGCAAGTCCAAAGTGTCACAGATTTGTTTCCCACCCATAGTCCAACAATGTGCTGATTTGTCCAGAAATCTCAGGGTATTATCTGCTACCATAACGGGCGGCAGTTTCCGTGTCTCTTGGTTGACCGACTGAAACCAAACCTTAAATTATATTTTATGGTTCAAGCAAACTAATCTTTGTGGAAGTTGAATGATTCATGTACATGTTCTCATGTAGCCTTGCAACTCTTCCCTCTCAGCTGTTCTGATCACCTATGTACTACTCGTGTACTGTTTGTATCGCAAGGCTAAAAATAACAGGTGTGAAGAGTAGGGTGTTTTCCGAAGTTCAACAAACCAGTGCAGCAGTTGGAAGCAGAGCGCTTTTTTTCAGGTCATGCACCGGTTGCTCATCTGGGTTTATTTCTTTGCTTTCTGGGACTTGTAGTCCTGACGGGTGCAGGCAAGCTCAGGGTTTTTACAGTGGTGTAATGCAGTGGTCCAAATGTAAACACGTAAAATTGGCTAATCCTCCCTTCTTTTGGGGAATGTATAGCGTCCTTATTTGGGGACCACTGAACTCTGACGCCATTACACCTGTTACCCCATTGATATCTTCTTCCCTGGTGATAAGTGATCACTGCTGACGGAAACGCTAATAGGCAGAGGAGTTTGAATCCCGATCCGGCCAGCCCAGCCTAAAATCTTCTGAGTCTGTAAACTGGAAAAGTAAATTTGGTGCCACAAAGCTATGTACTACTAACAGATTAATTACAGCGCCTAGAAACGATACATGGAAATGTGTTATTTTAAAATGGAGCTGTAGTGTAGTTCCTATTATCCCAATAGGCTCTGCGCATTGGAATAATACCTTCAATAGTATAGGCCTAGACCAGACGTTAACTAGGTCTACTACTGTCGATATTAGACTTAAAGTTTTGGGTTTGCCAGCTAGCTCAGAGTTCACTAGAAACTTTCTCGAATAGGCAAGGAGGAGTTGAACCTCCCTGGATAGACAAGAAGGGATTTAGTTTCTGACAACCATAGAACATGACAACTTTGCTCTCCCCTAATCAAGAGTGTATCTCGAGAGTCGTGTGAACAAAAGGCAAGTTATTTTACTCAGTCAGTACGTGCATTCTTAGTCTCATCAGATTGTAGAGAAAAGGAAGAGACGGGCGTGTTCAATAAAAGATGTTATTTATTGATCAGTCTCTTTTCTCGTACAAGAGAAATGGATCGATATTATTGCAATACTTATGGTTAAGTAAAGTGCATACATTAAAAGCAGAAGTATAAAATAATACTGTAAAAACATTGATATGGTTTCTAAGCCATATGAAGGTTTAAAATGAATAAAATATATTACATACACATATACATTTGACTAAACGTACTCAACTGGTGTTTCTAAATACGCCTACCCCGTGTACCTGACCTAAGCCTAATACGTGGGCGGGAATAGAAAGTTACAGTTTAAGTTAAGTTTGTTTTTGCCAAGTGACTGACTAAAGAATTCTCTGCGAGGGGTTATTCAGTTCTGTACCTGGAATCTTAGGATGAATGAGGGATGGTATCTCTCGTCTCTGGTCTCGATATTCCAGGCTGCCTGCGAGGGCTACCCGGAAGCGCCGGAGCTGGATTTCTCGGCAGGAGAAATAGGCAGCTGCTCGTTCTCAGCGCGTCAAGAAGGCGGGGCTGCGCCAGCGGGGTCTGCTCTGCTCTGGGCTTCGGCAAGTCTGGCTGCTCCGTCCTCGTCACCACCGCGTGTGTTTGCATAGGGCAATATCGGTAATATTTATACCTTTAAGGTGCCGAGATTGACGTAAGGATGGACATAGATACGTCAATAAAGATGTCATACGACCAGGTCGTTAGCACATTCTTTTTCTGAAGTTCTCGGTGAAATCAAAACAATGGCCGCAGGGTTTTTCCCAGGTTGTCATAGGTTTGATTTGTTATGAGAACTCCGTATGCCTTATCAGGGGCTGGAGGAATATCGCTTGTCTAATTAGATGGCAAGCGTTATGACCTAATCAGATAACACGTTCCTGTGCCGTAGTGTGGCTTTATCAGATAACGGTTCCTGCATCATGGGGGTTTTCTGCCTCATGGGATGGCTGCTAGTTAACTTGTTAGTTTGCTAACCAGAATAGGGTCAGGAATAGGGGGATCGATACAGAACCTACAGGAATACATCACACCCACTCCACGCTAACTATGGACATATTTACTAATCTATGCATAGTAAAACATACTATAGAGTATTGTGTATACCTTACCACCCCAAAATACATAAATGCATTTTGAAATTATCAAATATACGGAAAAAATGCAGTCATATGTATAGTATGCACTCAAGCTGTAGAATAATGCTAAAGTAATCAAGCATTTGTATACATTATTGCTATTTTGTATATGAAAATTTACACATGAAATGGCTCTTAATACAGAAAAAAAGTTCGAGACCATTTCATCACAGAATAAAATATTTATGAACATACCAGCGGGCAGCTAATGTCTATAAGCTATCTAAATTTAGAAATCTTAGTTCTCTAAGAATAGTTCTTACTTTAAGCAGAAGATAGTGTCCCTAAAAATATGCAAAAATATTGTGGGGCTGCTGAAAAAACTGCTGTCCGTGAACTGGAGGGAAAATTGTTCATGTGACTTTATTATTAAAGTTGAAGGCCAAATTCAGGGAACGCCGTGTACGAGCTTGCTCAAAAGTCTCTATTTCTGCTCTGGTGAGAACATCATATCATTTAGGCTTTCGAAAAAGTTGTCAACAGCTTCCTGGGAGAGTTCCACTAACTCGGAAATAGGTGTAACCATGCATTCGTGCGCATGATTGTCTCCATTGACATTCTGATTTGGATTGCTGACAGAAGGTCGTACCTGATCGATGCTGCTTTCATCTTGAACTTCACTACCCATTAATCGTAGTGGTGAAGCTTCCACGAATGCCGTCATCAGGATTGGTAGCCGTTGAGGGCAGCACAAAGCATGAGCCTTTGTTGGACTCAACAATGTTTCTGCATCCATTGGCGCATCCGATTGTAGCGTCAGACAGTTGTCTAACACGCATTCTTCTCCGCATAGCAGGCACCTTAATACAGGTAAAACACATCGTTGCCACATTGGTCGAAAGGATAGAAACCAAGTCATGTTCAGGTCTCTAAGCCGGGATAGTCCCAGGATTTTTGATATCCGGTCCCGGTATCCAATGGCTAGGATTGTTTCTTCCCTTGTCGCAGGTGTTCTGTCTGTGACATGGTTTGCCATAACGAAATATAAGGACTAGGAATAGGATTCCTGCAATCAGTCCTAAAATGAGGGGAAGTCTGCCAAAAATCGAATGGACGAAATCTGGAAAAATACCCAGTATGGCTTTGAATGGTGTTAATGCCATCGAAAATACTGTCTTAAATACCTTTGAGACTCCACTGGTATCAGAAATATTTAAGATTTCATTCAGGATTTCTGCGAAATGTATGGGGGAATTAGTTGATAACAATGAATGTATCTCTGCAGTCGTCCTTGCGACTTGGAGATCATACGTTTCTTTTGATGACGTGAGCCTTGTCGGCGTCTGAAGAAGCACTGTTTTCATTCTGCTTAAAGTATCTATTCGAATAGAAGTAATTTTCAAGTTGGGCCATGCCCTTGCCTCCCTGTCTGGAAAGGAGCTGGGGAACAATGAGTGTCCACAGCACTTGACCTTCGCAGTCGTAGTTACGAGATAAGGAGTCCCGGGCCTAAGACTACAACATCTGCGATCTACAATTAGAATGTAACTCCCATTATAGAGTCTTTGAAAGAATGGTTCTATCTCTGTTGCAGGTGCGCCTTGCTGGTGACATGAAAGGTTATTTGAGTTCCCTTCACAGGCTCCATGCAAACTAATTCCGTTACACAGAAGTGTACCGCTTAGTGACATCGCACAATTATTGCCACTAAGAAACACTTTCTGTCCTTTATTACTGACACATGCATGTGAATAGGGCAAGTTCCATGTTGTTTTAATGTACCCTTTTCCTAATTTTTCATACATGCCAGCCTGTATATATTTTTGGCAGTATTGAAACCTGAAGGTTGATATTGGAATATTAATTATCCCATGTATTATCCATTCACTGACAGGTCGTTCTGACATTGTCACTGGTAATCTCTCAAGTTTCTCAATGCTCAGGATTGTATAATCAGCCCCCTTCTGTGCCATACTGATTTGTCTATCAGTAAGGTTAAAGATATAGAATAGTGACGTTGTGTTGATTAGACGCCAAGGCACATAGCCTGAACGCAGATTTTGTAACGTCCAGCCAAGCTGTACCATAGAACGCAATTGTGACTGACCGTGTTGTAACAACAGCAAGTCTTGCGATAATATGTCGATTGCTGAAGACACAATGCTGTCCAAAGAAAAAATTCTGGAGGACAGAGTCATTAACCCATTGTCCACTACAGAAAGTGATTTTTCCAAATTAATACGGTCAATTTCCCGTATTCTCTCTGCTGTCTCAATTTGAGTAACCTTCCAGGCCTCATTGTATGCTGCATATACAGAGGCTGCTATGAAATGCTTTTGACGCTGTTTGCGTGGTCCCATAGTGAAATCACACAAGTCAGCACCATCAGTAAGTAAAGTTAGGTGTTGCTTAATTTCTGCCAGTGTGGAAGTTTGTAGCCATTGAAGGCATAATTTGCCCACACTGTAGGTGGTTATTATCCCTGGGTGATGTCTTTGAGGATATCTAGGGTCTGGCCTGGTCATTTTGAACCCCTGTGTTTTGTTCAGGAATCTGTCTTGACAGTTATTAGTATCTGTGGGCCAGATCAACCACTGTTTCCAATCTGGATGTGTTCTGTTGTGGTTTAATACATAATTTACGTCTATCTCTTCATCTGTAGAGCTATTGCTGTTCAATGTTGGTTTTGGAATAGACGGTTTATTTAAGTCTTTGATTTTGGCTAAGCCAAGACAGGTAGTTTGTTGAACAGTGTCATTTAAAAATATAATTTGTTCTGGGATCATGCAGGCTCTAAACAAAGATTCTATACCCTGTACTTGCCATTCATTTCTTTTGTGCCCCAAACACTTTTCAATTCAACATTTTTGTCCCAATAATCAAAACCAAAAGTATTCATTTGTTCAAAGAATGAGTCTGAATATATCAATTTCGTGTTTGTTATCATGGTCTTCGTCCCTGTCTTGTTTGACAATTTGAAATAAAATGTTTCAGCATTACTTATGTTAAAACCTGAAAAGTATGAATATTTGTCGTAAACGGTTCTTGAGCTTCCTTTTGGAGGGGTTGCACAATGTTCCCATTGATTATAATTTAAAACATTTCTAGGTTGTGCAGATCTATGTAAAAAATGGTTACCATAGTGGTTGTAGCAATACATACTATCATAATTTGTAGAACCCTGCAAATAATCATGTTTGGTAAATTTAGCAGACATTACTAAGTCAGACATCATATTATTAATGCTTTCGAAGTCCCAATCATCAGCAAATGAGCTTGGTTTTACAAAGTCACTCAATGAGATCTTAATTTGGTGTGGATATTTCAGGATTTCAACCGGACCATAGATTTCGTAGTCAGTGTTGTCCCATGCTACCCCACCCTGTATAGGATTGGCTGTGAAGTTGACTGAAGAAAGTTCTCTTTTCTCGACGTGTGAAGATGTGTGTGGTTTGAGGATCAAGTTGATTTTCTGACTTGCTGTGTCCATTTTAGCATATTTTCCCTCAATGAAGCTTCCCAAAGTTAGTATCATGATGAGCCAAAGTATGAGGATAAATGCACCAAAACCCACCCAAAATTCAATCCATGGAGAAATCAGATATGTTTCTTTCAGTTGTTTCAAAAGTTCTTTAGCTTTATCTTTAAAGGTTTTTGATGATGGCTGTGTCTTTGATTCAGTGAAGCCTTCAGAGGAATCATCGAAGTTTATGAAGTAGCCGGATGCAGTTCTGTCAATAGTTCCAATTGCTTCAGGATTACTGTTTCTTGCATAGTCGTTTGTTACTTCATTATAGGTTGGTGTGTCTCTGCTAAATGTTTTTATTTGGGTTTTCAGAGGTCTAGTTCCATTGCATTGTTGCATAGTCCTTGTTGTTCTTCTGTAGGCGTTTCGAATGTGATTAGCCTCTTTGATAGAACCTCTGTACTGGTAGCAAACCTTGGTGTTCTGCTACTTATGGGGAGTCCACTTGGCCTACTATTTGTTATCGGCCACATGATTGTGGTTTTACCAGGTCGATGGATACAACTCGTTTCTCCTTTTTACCAGCAAGCGGCGGTAGTACAACTGATCTTGTCCCGTTGACAGACAAGACAGGAACTGCTTTTCTGTAAGAAGGCCCAAATTCCTTCTTTACCGCGATCTTTTCTCTGACTAGATCCCCGACTTTTGGAATCCAGACAGGTCTTGCTGGGACAGGTGGTGGTTCTTCAGTGGTTGTTGGCTGCTGTTTCAACTTTATGTTGCTCAGGTCTTTTCTTGTTTCATTTAAGTCCTGCAAAATAGCCAAACGGTCTTTGATATCAAAGCTTTTTTCCTTCACCACTGAAGTTTGACTGTCAAGGTCAGAGATTAACATCCTAGTTCCAAATAATAATTCGTACGGACTGAATCCCTTCAGAGAATTTCTTGGCAAGTTCTTTAGACTACGTTGGACACTTATTAGATGTTTGACCCACCCAGCTCCCGAACCTAATATCCTTTCCGTTATAGATTGCTTTATGCCTTGGTTTTTTCTTTACACCATCCCGTATCCCTCAGGAAGGAAGTGAGAAGATTCCCGCTGTGCTATGCTCATTTGGCCATGTTTCCCATCAGGCTGGAGGGCTAGAGTGAAAACAATGGTCAAACGTAGCATGCTCTTAGCGTATATGCCATTTAGACTCGCAAATCTTGTATAACAGTCCAGACGTCAGCCGAGTGCTGGTGATCTACATTATAAGTGGAAACTAGCCTGTATATGTTAATCGCAAGCCTTGCTTTTTACTGTTGATTTTTTCTGGAGTGAAACGACACGGTATTACACCGTTTCTCTCACCACTGCGATTCCTGTTGCAGTTTGGGCAGTTTTTTACAAACATGGTATGATGCAGGCTCATGCCTGGCCACCAGTACCTTGATTGTAATTCTTCCAGAGAATCTTTTAGTTTGAGGTGTCTGAGACCCTCGCCCATATGCGCGTCTGCAATTAACAAGTTTCTCCTGTCCATGTTTGGAATCACTCTATCCCCCACTCCAGGGATTCGAGCAAAAGGGACGGAGTTTGCATCGATTATGTATGTATAATTGAGTGGATAGTTGATCGGTAGCGCTGAGCAGTCGCCTTTTAATGACGTTTTCACCGCCAGTACTGTTTCACCGTCAATATATTTTAATGTACGCTTTTTTCGAACTACGGAAGCCGAATTAGTTGCTACCGCTGTGGCTGTTTCAGCCAATGAATTCCCTGCAACGTGAACGCCATCACGCTGATGACTCAGTGAGTGTGTCACGTGAGTCTTTGGTAGTTCTTTTTGTAAAAGAGCTATTTGTTCCCAGAGCAGTTTCTGCTTTATTGTTGCATCTGTGTCATCTTTGTAACCGTTTTGAATCCATGTCTGCAAATCGTTGTTATATGATTTGACGCAGTAATATGAATCGGACACTATAAGTGTCGGGAATTCGCGATCCGCATTATCTAGCGCCATTTTCAATGCTATTATTTCAGTCTGTTGTTCTGAATTTGTTTCTACTGAGTGTGTTTTTGTTAATAGAGGTTTTAGTTTACCTCCGCGCCACACTTCTTTTGTAATCTCACATGTGGGGTTGTATGCTTGTTCTCCCCAAACGGAGGGTTGAGCATGTCCGTCTGTATAGATTACACAAGCGTAGTGTCGTAAGGGCAGAATGTCGATGGGCAGAGGGAATGTTCTTTCATATTCTAGATTTTTTAATTCTTCTAATTCTGGATCAAAGTAGTAGTATACTTTGTCCGTTGTAATGGAATTCACCCATTGTATCCATTCCGGATTCAATGTTGTTGTTGGTAAATTACATGGGGTTGTTAATGCCTCAAAGGCTGGTTCTGCTGTTCTGACTGTGATGTGTCTACCGTCAGCTTGATCTTTTTCTCTAGCTATTGCGGTTTGAACTGCATGAACAATTTTTTCTTGAATGCCGAATTTCTGTTCAGCTTCTGTGTACAAGTGTGATTTGAACGCAATTGGTACCTTTTCTCCCTCATTAGAGGTCAGGTATGTGAATCCGCATCTTCCTGGGATGACTCGAATCACAAGATTGCGTGTGTTATCACGTGTTTCTAATTTTGTTTTAATTAGCATGTCTGTTTGTAAGGATCTCAAAATTTCTGTGTGTGTTTGAGTCCAATTGGTTCTTTTAAAATCTGGTTTTATTAGATCATAAAGGGGTTTGACCCTTTCTGCGTAATTTGCAATGTATGTTCTTCCGAAATTTAGGAAGCCTAGAATTGACTGTAGGTTTTTTAGTGTTCTAGGTGCTTGGAGTACGGCACATTTCTCTAGAAAATTGTCAGCCAGGCTTTTGCCTTCACTTGATACTTCATATCCTAAGAACAGGACTGTCAGATGGGCAATTCTGGATTTTTTAAAGTTGAATTTGTAACCCTCTGCTGCGAACCCAAGTATTATGGTGTTCACTCTCTTCAAGTGAGTCTCCAAGTCATCATCTGTTAAGTATATGTCGTCGACATAAGATAATGCTTCGTCGTCATATGTTTGTAGTAATTCTGTTACTCTCGCTGAGAATACCCCTGGGCTGTTCTTGTACCCCTGGGCTAACCGACAGAATTGTTTTTGAGTGCCATTTATTGAGAACGCAGACAAATATCTGCTCTCAGGTGCTATGTTTTGACAAAAGAATCCATTAGAGATGTCTAATGTTGTTTTGTATTTTTTGCGCACTATGTTATTTATTAGTGCAGCACTATGCGAATTTTGCACTGCAAAAGTTTTGCAACATGAGTTAAGGTGTCGGTAATCCAAAACTAGACAATATGAATTGTCTGGTTTGGAGACCGGAAACAAAGGGTTGTTCATTTGTGAGGTGCAAGTTTCAATCACCCCCTGGTATTCTAGCTGATCTAGGATTTCTTTTACCTGTTTTTTAGCTTCTTGCTTAATTGGGTACTGTCTTTGTGCAGTAGGTTGTGATTTTAACGGGATTTTGTGAGGAGGAGAGTCCTCATCCCATCCTACGTGATTTTTATATAAAGCAGGAGCTAGAGCTACTGCCCACTTTCTGGCAAGTGTGTATTTTTTATGAATTGGGATGTGATTTGAGAAGGCAGGCATAATTACTTCTTCGCCATGAGGGCACTCCCTGACAAACTCTGGTGGCCAGTCTTTTTCAGCTAGAAGGATGTCATAGCCCTTGGAGAGATTATCCCAAAATAGTCCCCTTATTTTTCTAGTCTTATCCCCCTCTATACGTAATGTTATTTCATATATTTTGTGAGGTTTGCTAACTCTGGTGTCTGCAGTTTCCACTTGAAGATATTCATTTGTGTCCACTGTCTCCAGATGATTCATAAGGACTTTGCGAGCTATGCTCACTTCTGCTGCGCTGTCTAGCATTGTCTGAGCCCATTCTCCGTTTTTCAGTTGTGTCCTCAGTATTCTCGGCATTGTTAACTACCTTGATACTGGCTACCTTCTTTTTTGGAAATTGTAATTTCTTTTTTAGCTGAGCAGGTTCCTTGTCTTTGGACTTGGCGTGCTCTTCTCTTTGTTCTGATCGTCCTCTTCTTTCCGATTTCTGCGAGGAAGTCTGAAAAGATTGAGAGGGACGTGTATCAATGTCTTGATATCTATCAGGCTTCTTTATATTATCCCTATTTCTAAGGTTATATCTTTTCCCAGAGGGGTCACTCTGGGGTGACCTGTGTCTTTGGTTCGGAGATTTTTCTCTTCGCCTAGGAGACCTTCCTCTGGACTGGAATTTCTTTTCTTTAGGATTGGATTGTTTGTTTCCATCCCAGCTCTTTTTCTGTGATGTTGAATTATTATTAAAAATATTTTTTCAGGACTTTCAATCAGTTGTGGTTTTACTGGTATTCCACCTAAACTATCTCTACCTAGTTCCTCATAGGATTTTTCTATGATTCTGGCAATTTCAGCTGGTTGGTCTGCTATATCTGTCTCTTTTAACCTCTGGCGGATCGCCACGTTCGCTGCTTCACCCTTTATGTTGGCTAATAATATAGCCGAGACCTGCTTGAAGTCTTTTAGTAGTTTCATACCAAGAGTTAAAGCGGGTTCTGGACCGTATTCGTCTTGAATTTGTTTTAGCACATCTGGTATTACCGAAATGGATGGAACACCGTGCGTTTTTGTGTAGATGGAAGCAAAGACTGTACCCCAAGTGTCACAGTCCTCAATGTGTGGTGCGATTCCCATTGGAAGACAGATAGTCAGAATCCTGTGTTTTTCTAACGGGGTGGTGTCAGGAAACACCGCCTCTATTTGGGTGATTTTTTGTGCCAACCAGAATGGTATTTGTTCCCGTTTAGCCGGTACTTTACCTAGGCAGGATTGTATGTTCTGTGGTGTAATTTTATTTGTATTCCCCTGGTGAGGGGTCAGCTGTGGAATTTTAATTGCTGGTTGAATTGTTGAAGTCCGCATCACATACTGGACTAATTGTCTATGTATTTTTACTAATTGTTTTAGCTGTGTTAACAGCTCTGCTGCAGACATCCCATTGATGTCTGGATGTGGTGTGTATCCGGCTAGGACCGGCCACGTTGCTCCTGGTCTACCTAAAGGACCGAGCCTGGTGATGTGATTATTGTGTTTTAGGGCGCCATTAAATAAGAGCAAATGCTCTTGAAATTTAAGTGGTACTTCCACCTCCTCGAAAGGAGTGTACATTTCAGGAGGTTCCTCTATTTTGTAATAGTGGAAGTACTTTGTTACAGCATTTGCTGCTGGAAAATTTATCCATGAATAGTATACCTCTGTCTGCCGATATTCGTGTGCCTCAATTACGAATATGACTGTGCCACCTCTAGGTGTCAGTCCGTTTTCTATAAGTTTTAAGGTTATAGATTTCCTTTTGATGACCGGGATGAGTATTATATCCTGGTCTGCTTCTTGTATAGCAGTATCAGCTGCTGCGAGTTCAGTTGCTAATCTAACTGCTTCTCTTTCATCATCACTGTCTACCATTTTTACCGACAGGAAGGTTATTTTGTTTGTTTGCAGATCATGTTTCTTATGGAAACAAAGATTAGATGCACAATATTTTGGAACAGTTTATCCTTCAACGTTGACTAAACCAAGAACCATACATAGGAGTTTCCTCCTGCGAGGTTTTGGAGGATATTACCTTTCACCCACTCCAGACGTCTTTGGAGTATTATGGGGAAAAGGGGTCTGAGTGAGAGAGCACGACTGAGTTACTCTAAATGTCTTACGTTAGTTTTATCGCCCTTCCAAACGAGTTGGGCGCCATGTAGTGTAGTTCCTATTATCCCAATAGGCTCTGCGCATTGGAATAATACCTTCAATAGTATAGGCCTAGACCAGACGTTAACTAGGTCTACTACTGTCGATATTAGACTTAAAGTTTTGGGTTTGCCAGCTAGCTCAGAGTTCACTAGAAACTTTCTCGAATAGGCAAGGAGGAGTTGAACCTCCCTGGATAGACAAGAAGGGATTTAGTTTCTGACAACCATAGAACATGACAACTTTGCTCTCCCCTAATCAAGAGTGTATCTCGAGAGTCGTGTGAACAAAAGGCAAGTTATTTTACTCAGTCAGTACGTGCATTCTTAGTCTCATCAGATTGTAGAGAAAAGGAAGAGACGGGCGTGTTCAATAAAAGATGTTATTTATTGATCAGTCTCTTTTCTCGTACAAGAGAAATGGATCGATATTATTGCAATACTTATGGTTAAGTAAAGTGCATACATTAAAAGCAGAAGTATAAAATAATACTGTAAAAACATTGATATGGTTTCTAAGCCATATGAAGGTTTAAAATGAATAAAATATATTACATACACATATACATTTGACTAAACGTACTCAACTGGTGTTTCTAAATACGCCTACCCCGTGTACCTGACCTAAGCCTAATACGTGGGCGGGAATAGAAAGTTACAGTTTAAGTTAAGTTTGTTTTTGCCAAGTGACTGACTAAAGAATTCTCTGCGAGGGGTTATTCAGTTCTGTACCTGGAATCTTAGGATGAATGAGGGATGGTATCTCTCGTCTCTGGTCTCGATATTCCAGGCTGCCTGCGAGGGCTACCCGGAAGCGCCGGAGCTGGATTTCTCGGCAGGAGAAATAGGCAGCTGCTCGTTCTCAGCGCGTCAAGAAGGCGGGGCTGCGCCAGCGGGGTCTGCTCTGCTCTGGGCTTCGGCAAGTCTGGCTGCTCCGTCCTCGTCACCACCGCGTGTTTTTGCATAGGGCAATATCGGTAATATTTATACCTTTATGGCGCCGAGATTGACGTAAGGATGGACATAGATACGTCAATAAAGATGTCATACGACCAGGTCGTTAGCACATTCTTTTGCTGAAGTTCTCGGTGAAATCAAAACAAGGGCCGCAGGGTTTTTCCCAGGTTGTCATAGGTTTGATTTGTTATGAGAACTCCGTATGCCTTATCAGGGGCTGGAGGAATATCGCTTGTCTAATTAGATGGCAAGCGTTATGACCTAATCAGATAACACGTTCCTGTGCCGTAGTGTGGCTTTATCAGATAACGGTTCCTGCATCATGGGGGTTTTCTGCCTCATGGGATGGCTGCTAGTTAACTTGTTAGTTTGCTAACCAGAATAGGGTCAGGAATAGGGGGATCGATACAGAACCTATAGGAATACATCACAGAGCGGCCAGGGCTAAAATCCCAGAATGCAAGACAAAAATCCTAGACTGGCTTGCAGCTCGCGCAAGGAAATGGGAAAGTACAAAGCGCTGGCGAAGGAGAGGTGATGTTTCTTCGCATCAGAATATTTCCGGTGGTGACTCCTCTGGTCGTTTGGATGGCATGGGCTCGAGTTGTTGAATAGTGTAGCTGTTGTGTTGTTCTCTGTCATGACTTTTAGCTGACGAAGCCCATGGCATGTCTGGTTGAAAGTCTAAATTTGCATGCTGTTATACACATGAGAGAAACACTGAAAACGTTCTCAATTGTACTTTATTGGAAAGTAAAGTAAGTAGCCACTGGCTTTATCATGTGACTTCTAGACTCGTGACTCGGGTGTATATGGAGAGCAATGTGCAAAAATAATTTAAATGAGTTTAGTTGTTGCCCTTCAACGGATTATGGACCTTTTATTTTTAAAAGAGTTCACCTCCTATTGCACTTGAAGTGGCATGTTCTTCTTAAAATGAGTTCCACCCTAATGACGCGCTTTCATTTAACGTTGCAGTGTCATCAATAAAGCGTCCTGCATTCCCTCTGACAACTACAACTTGGCAGACGCTTGTTTGGGTTCTTGTGTGGGGCGAGTTTTTTGGAGGCCAGGGGTGGGTAAAGGGGGCGATGGACGTGAGACAGACACCGCACTCTGCTTGTTTTAAGGATGCATCTAGCTGGGGGGTGGATGGTGTTTCTGCCGTCGCGTTGTTTAGGAACTCGGCGTGTTGTAGTTGTCTGTGACTGCCTTAATTGCACCCGCTTGGTGTACCGTGCCTTCCTGTGAAACTGCTAGACTCCAAGGCAGGACAAACACGGCCGTGAATGCAGCTACAGCGAGTGGTGCGCCCGCGCTCGTGAGCCGCTGCTCGTTTCCGCAAGCCATTGGCCGGAAGTCCAGAGCGATTCCAAGAGGTCGTTTTCCTAGAGCGGCGCATGCGCAGTGCGCTAGGCTCGACCTAAAAAGCACCCCTAAATTATAAGCCAATGAAAGAGGGTGTGAACAGAAGCACAAGCCTGAAGGGGTGAAGGAGTGAAGTAACAGCAGAGAGAGTATTTTAGCTAAATTCCTTACATTTGTTCAATAGTTCACTTTTGCCACATACAATGTCCTGCCTTCTTAAACTCCAAGAGCTCCCATTTTTTTTCTTTTCTATATTAACACCATTTTGTTCATTGATTGTTGTGTAAATAAATGTACAATTATTACACAGCTTAAAAATGCTCAATGCATCAATTGCATGAGGATGAAAAGCTGAAACACCAATGCCTTATTCAAACTAGTACCTTCAGAGCTCAGCATTGATCTCTTATCGCAAGGCCTGCCAACTCACACAGTGCCATCGTGTGACATACGATTTCATCTCTTTTCACAAGCTCACCTGTGGAGGAGCTGATATCACATGGTGGCAGGGACACGAGCTGGATACCACTGTGAACAGTGAATTTCAAGCTTGTTTTGGGAGGCTTTAAAGTGCTGATGTCCATTAAGAGGTGAGACTCACCCCAGGACATCAGTATCGGCCTCAGCATTTTGTTTTCTCGTTTTGGAGAAGGGCGGATGGGACAGGTCGGGGCAAAATTACCTCTTAGGTGCTACTCAGACCCTAGAAATGGAGGAGTCGACGGACGATGATGAGGGGAAATTAAATAAATAATTAATTTTCCCTTGTCATCGTCCATCGAAATCCCCTCCCACCGAGCCCCACTGCTCTTACTTGCACGGGCTGCAGCTGTCCACCATCACTTCCCTATCTAACTAACAGTAAGCCCAGTAGTACAGGACTTCTATGGTCCTGTGTGTTTTTTGGTCTCATTGAGTATGGCTGCAATCTGATTAGGATGCTTCAACAGTGTAAGCAGTCTTCTGACTCCTTTCCCCCTCCAGCCACTCTCTGGTGACAGTCCACATTTCCTTTGTATTTGAATGCAAGTGACCAAGGAAAGGAGACCTCAAAGCTTCCCTTCAGGATTTATTTCATAATGACTTGTGAACCTACCCCATTTCTTAGGAAGCTCCCTCATAAACCTCCAGTAGCGGCTCACAGATGGAGGGTGTGGCGGGTGGGGGAGGGGCAGGGTGGGGCGCAGTGGACTTGGATTTACAATGGAATGGAGTAAAGTGAGTAAATAAATATATAAAACTATTTTCCTTGCGCGCGCTGCATTCCCAACTCGGCGATGCAGCGCATGCAAGGTAAATAGTTTTATATATTTATTTACTTACTTTACTCCGTTCCGTCGTAAGTCCGAGTCCACTACCCGCCCACCCTGCCCCTCCCCCACCTCACCGCCCCGCAGCACTCCCTCTGTGAGCCGCCACTTAAGCCTCATGGTAAATCTGAAGGCGCACTCCAAGCCACACTAACCTGCAGTGCCTGCACCTTATTGAACAGCCTTCTTGCTAGCCTGAAAATAACCCCCTTTTAGTGCCATTTTTTTCCTATCGAGAAAAAAAAACAAGCAACTTCAAAAATGGTGCTACAGTGCACATGCTTGGGAAAGGCTTTATTTGTAGGTAAACAGAGCAACAACTGGAGGCTAGAGCAGTAGGCCTACTCCACCATCACACAGGAGTGAAAATGGAGGTACCACGTGGCAAAAAACAGCAAAGGCATCTATTTATCACTGCAGCAGCCTATCAAGCTTCACACTCACAGCAGTCATGGTGGAAAACCCCTGTATGTCCATGTGAATGCATCTCACCATTGGGAATCACTAGCATCTATTATAGCGGTGTGCACACTGAATATTTAGTCACCAACATTGGTGGGAAATATTATTGAGGACAGAATATCAAAAATATAATATCAACAGGTAAGTAAGTCTGGATTTTCAGTACATACCTCCACATATATGTACCTACGCCATAAATATATCTTCAAAGGATTTAGAAGTGCAGTTTGGAACAGTAAACCTATACTTTCCTATAAGCACTTACCTTTCGATATTTTGTCCCTAGATATTCTGTTCTTGATATTAGTATGCCACAAAATGTTGTTGTAGATATTCAGTTGTACAATCATTATTGACAAGGCTGCTGACCTTAGGATTGTGAACACAATAGCGGAGCAGAGAAGGAAAGAGAGTTAGGGTTTATAACATGGTGGCAATGGTGCTTGCACTAAAATGGAATTTCGTATAAAGGATTTCTGGCATCCACAATAAACTCTGACTACTTTGAAGAGAACAATCTACTCTCTGGCCACCAAACATGCTTTGCTCAGACTGCTGAGTAACGATCTTAAACGTAACACTTTAAAATCTGAGATTATAACCTGTAGAGAACTGAAGAACAACCAACATACAACCATATGGCCCTAGGACCCATTAGCAACATCAAATGAAGGAGAAATCTAGCTGTGATCGTGGGCTCCAATCTTTCCCTAATTTCTCAAGTGAACCAAGTAACAACAAGTGCCATTTACACCATACAAACTCTTCAATGTATCTTCTATCATCTAGACTACCCTCAGTAGCTGCAGGTCACTGTCATCCTTGTCATATGTTGATGAGATTATCCAAAGAGCCTTCACTAAGAAATTCTGCTCTTCCTACTCTGAAAACTGAAAAATTCCAAATGTGCCATCAAACAGCTCGGGATACTTAACCTGTGACAACACATCAAGTTAGGGCTCCAAGGACCTCACTGGCTCCCCTATCCAGACGATTTACCTTCAAGGCACTCTGCATTGTGCACAAGGCCATCCAAAGCCCTATGCTCATCCAAGCAGAGCTCCAACGATATTCACAGAAGAGAATACGCCCTTCTAGACTAGCACATCCTTCCCCCAATGAGCTGCAAAATTATGGAATTGCCTTGAAGCCATTACACCAACTATCTAAGCTCACTTGGAATTCAAGGAGTAAAGGTCTGGCTTATCCCAAACGGGTGATACAGAATACAGTGAACAAGACGCGAGTTCCCCCTCAGAAAATCTGACATCCCACTTAGTGGTGGTAGGCACAACCACATGCTCAACTATCTCCATTGTACTTTATTCAGCTTGAGGCATAAGTGCAGTTACACTATTGCAGCAACACAGGAAATGCATTACACTTCACATCAATCACGAAACCAAAAAACGTCCTACATTGGTCACACTCAAAGCCCAGACTCTTCGATCCAAATACAGTAAAAATATGAAGCTCGTGTGAACTATCCCTCATTCCTCATCACTTAACTACTCGCTCAAGTGCTGCAACTAGTGTAAAGACAAGGGCACCACTCTCGCTATTATGCAAGACACCAATCATTTGCCACATATGCCTCACCACAAACCTACATTTGTCCTACCAAGCACTCCCTAGAGTTTAGGGTGCTACCTGTCTACTACTGTGCTTTAGCATGGTGTTAGGTAATGAAGTGCTATACAGCTGCTGATACAATACTATACAACTGCACTATCAGTGGTCGTCCCTGAGCCACTGAAATTTAGAGAAATAGTCTGGCATACCTGGGTGGCTCTTCTGTCAGACTTGTCGTCATATTAATATCAGTTAAGAGATTTTTGAGCTTCACTTAACTCTCACAGGGAAAGGCGGAATGCTGAATAAATCATGCATTTTTAATTTTTTTATTTAGATGTCTTATAAAGCGCCTGAATCACCCCACATGGGGTATCTCCGCGCATTTACCCCCAGTCATGAGATATGGGTTAAATCCATTGTTATTATGCTCACTTCGCCACACCAGTTAGACCCAGTCATATGCAAATCAACCTTGAGCCTTCTCTTGGGAACAGTACAGCCAGAACTGTTGAGCCAGGTTGTCATGTCCTGATAGGGTGGGCGACCAACAGTAGGGCGTTAGGACCCTGTGGGTCCTAAGGGAGAGTGACCAGGTCGTCACCGGACACCAGTTCCAGTGACGGGACAGGAAGAGGAGAGACAATGACCAGCACAGAGACGAGGACGGATGTACTGACGAGCTGCTGTACAATATGACAATAAATGAAGTACCCGACTAACCTGTGTCCTGTGCTTGGTATTCCGCCCAGCGAATAGCTACAACACGACACTGGCAACGAGGATGGGATTATGGGACATTGGAGAAACAGGCTATAAGAAACAGCGGGGCTGCCATTTCAAGGCCAGGCGAAGAAGAAAATAAGTGAAACAACATTGAAAAAGAGACAATTAAAGAACACGAAGAGAAACAAAGGTAAACAGAGGTAGAAAGGGACTAAAGATCCCCACAACAAAACAACAAAGAAGAAAATAAGGGGCAAAAGAAGATAAAAGAGAAGAGAATAAGTACAAACACAATTAAGGTGCCAGAGAAAAAGATAAAGGATAAAGAAAAAGAAGCACAACATAGCATACCAAAAGAAACAGAGACTCAAGAAATGATCAAAGGAAAGAACAGAGCAGCCATTTCAAAGCCAGGCAAAGGGCAAAGAAGAACATAAGACAAGGTGAATAAAGGAAAACGCGAGCAAGAAGAAAAGACAGGAAGAAAAAGAAGATAAAGAAGAAAAGAAAGATAAGCACGGAAAAGGTCTGAAAAGGGAGACAAAGGAGATAAATGTCTTGATTGAAGAATAAAGGATAAATAACGGGCAAAAGAGCGCACAAGTGGAAAAAGAAAGAAGACAGTGCAATAAGAAAAGAGAAAAGAAAAGAATAATAAGTGAAATAAAAAGAGAAAGAAAGAGAAAGAAGAAAAGAAAAGAGTTAAGAAAGGAGCAAAAGAGAGTGAAAGAAAGAGAGTGGAAGAGGCCAGAGAAGGCTGAACAAAAGACAGAAAAGAGAAATAACAAAGAAAAGAGGGACAAAGAGGACTTAGAGAAGGAGAAAGAAGGAAAGAATATATACATATATAAGAAAGAAGAACAAGAGAGTGGAAGAAGCCAGAGAAGGCTAAATAAAAGACAGAAAAGAGACACAACAAAGAAAAGAAAAGAAAACAAAAGGAAAGAAAGCAGAACAACAAAGAGAAATAAAAGGACAAAGTTTGCGCAAGGACAAAGAAAGAGCAAAAGAGAAGTTACAAGGCAATAAAGAAAAGAAGAAAGAAGAACGAAGAGCAAAATAACGAGGAAAGAAGGGACCAAAGAAACAGGAAAGAAAAAAGGAGAACACAAAAGAAAAAGAGAGAAAAAGGAGACACAAAGACAGCAAAAGAGACACACAAAAAAAGGGCAAGGAGAGCCTAGAAAAGGCTAAAAGGAAAGGAGGATAACAGAAGAAGAAGAAGGAAAAAGGATACAAAAGAGACACAAGAGAAAAGGACAAGGAGAGCCTAGAAAAGGCTAAAAGAAAAGGAGAATAACAGAAGAAGAAGAAGAAAAAGGACACAAAAGGGACACAAGAGAAAAGGACAAGGAGAGCCTAGAAAAGGCTAAAAGGACAAGGAGAATAACAGAAGAAGAAGAAGAAAAAAGGACACAAAAGGGACACAAGAGAAAAGGACAAGGATAGCCTAGAAAAGGCTAAAAGGACAAGGAGAGCCTAGAAAAGGCTAAAAGGACAAGGAGAATAACAGAAGAAGAAGAAGAAGAAAGGACACAAAAGGGACACAAGAGAAAAGGACAAGGAGAGCCTAGAAAAGGCTAAAAGGACATAGGAGAGCCTAGAAAAAAAAAGGGGTAAAAGGGAGCAACACGGAAAGACATACCACAGGAGAAAGAGCAGCAAAAAGAAAGGACAAAGACATGCAATGAGCAGAGCGGACAAGCGCCACCAAGGAAATAAAGGAAAGAGGCACCTCAGGGCCAGGACCAAAGGTGTTGAGACAGAAATAATATAGATGATAAGACAACAAGCTCTCCAAAGAGTCACTGGCGGTGACGAAAGTGAAAGGATGGATGATAACGGCTGTCTACGACAAACAACGAATAACAAGAAAGAGATAGCATTTCAAGGACAAAGAAGGCGGAGAAAGAAGAAATGGCAGCGACAACTGCAGCCATATGGAAGGTAGAAGATAAAGGACAAGGAAGCGATGGAGAAACTAGAATAACGAAGGGCATGCAGTAAACAACAGAGACTCATTGAAGTAATGTAGAATGACAAGTGCTCTCTCTCTCTCTCTCTCTCTCTCTCTCTCTCTCTCTCTCTCTCTCTCTCTTTTTGTTTTTCCCCTTCATCAATGTAACTGTGAATGAGGACTGTCAATGGTGGGCGACAGTGGTTATGATAAATGTGTCATGAACATTTGTTTGCAACAAGGGGGGAGATGTCATGTCCTGATAGGGTGGGCGACCGACAGTAGGGCGTTAGGACCCTGTGGGTCCTAAGGGAGAGTGACCAGGTCGTCACCGGACACCAGTTCCGGTGACAGGACAGGAAGAGGAGAGACAATGACCAGGACAGAGACGAGGACGAATGTACTGCTGTACAATATGACAATAAATGAAGTACCCGACTAACCTGTGTCCTGTGCTTGGTATGCCGCCCAGCGAATAGCTACAACACGACACAGGTCCTCCCTGGACCGGAAAAAAGCATCCCGGGACCGGTTTCGGGGTATTACCCCTCATCAGCCAGGTTAGCTTGAATCCAGTGGCACAGTGAGCAAGGGACCCACGTCTGGGCATACCCATCCCACTTAAGGTGAAAAGTGCTATGCCAACAAATGATGGACGGAATGCTCAAGTAGTGGCATTATATCCTAACACTATATTACACGTTTTACATTGTGTCTCTGCACTTTTTCTTTCAGTAAAATTTTAATAGGGTTACGGTTTTTGCAGGCTAAAAATGTAATGCAGGACAATACAAATTGCAAAACTACTGAACAAAATAGTAACATTCCTATGTGATGACGTACTTAAGGGATACTGATACACTGTATAAAATTGAGAGCTTTGCAAAATGCCTTGAAATTAGAGTGTAAGCTCCTGCCTTCTATTGCACATTTCACAGTCTATTCCCACGTGTGGGGTGCCTAATAGTGGGTATTGTAGCGCTATCATCTTACGGCATCGCGTTGCTTGCGGTTTGATGTCGCCATACTGTAAGGCCGATCCGCCATTACATGAACAGATACGTGTGTCGCACTTTCCAGGCAGAGCATTATCTTGAATACGCCCTCCACACCTGTGACATTCGAGTCTCGCGGCGCTCCCGGGGGACGGCAGCCACCGTATCTCATTGGCTCGTGTTTCCCCGGCGAGGCACGCGGTACCCCCAGCTAACAAGGTACACCACCTGCCAGGGAGCCTCCCCTCATTAGCGAGAAAGGAAGCTTTGTTCTCGTGCCTTGGGCCCGCAACAGGAATTCCAGGTCACTGCAAGATCACCAGAGAGTACCGAGGTCGTCAGAGGGTACGGGGGCTCCAGGGGTACTGGGCGCAGCCTCGGGGCGTGCTGGCGGCTGGATAAGCATCGTCTCTTTGACTGGGTTTGGAGATTCTTCTCTTTGCTCAATAATGCACGGAGCCTGGAGGCCGCAGGACCCTGAGGCGCCCGGCGGCGGGGGCGCGGCCCTGTCGCTCCGGAGTGAAGTAGGGTGTCACAGGTGGAGCCCGCCTAAAGGTAAAGTGTTTGTACGGCACGAGGGGGGCAACGAGGCCTTGATATTTGCCTGTTCTGGAGCCTTGCAAGAATCCAGAGGTCTGAGAAAGGCCTAGTGAGTCCTAGAACAAGTAAAGCCTCAGAGACGTTTTAAATTTAAAGCATGGGCAAAGTGGGCCCTGGCCCAGGGCCCCTGCCTTTCAGGGGGGCCCTGAAAGACCCAGCTGTGTTCTGCAGGGAGTCTTGCCCCGCTGACCTTGAATAATACTCGAGCAGATTGTTTCCTGTTTTGCTTCAATTTGATTTGAATGGGGGTGATGTGTGAGTCTATTAATGACATTTTGCAGATAACTATTGTTTGTGTTTCATGCAACAGCAATACCAAATGTTTCTTTTAGATCAAAACTGGAACTCATGTGAGAAATGGGAGGGTGTCACAGAGACTATTTGCAGTAATATTAGTGAGCTGAACTGTTTGGAACAGTGGCCCCAAAATACGTTTGACCCATGGCTTTACAGTCCTGGAGCCAGAGAGCTGCCTCAGCCCTCAGAACATGTCATGTCCCAAGTACACCAAATTGTACGCCGCTCGTAGGTGTTTCACTGCTTCAAGAGAGTGGCAGCCTCAAACCGACACCACCGGGGCATTATTGCTTAAGACAAAACGGTAAAGGCAACTGACATAGCTGCCTGGCCTTACGCACTGGATTCAGTTCCACTTTTGCCCTAGCATGTGCGTTGTGGTGACTCATTAAATGGCTTCGGATGCACGCAAGGTGTGTTCGGTTTCGAATTACATAATGCTTTGGTAACTAGGATACCAAGCAAGCACCATCTCTCAGGTCACATGGGTGGCAGGGGAAAAGGGTACCGTGATGGCGATGGGTTGGTGGGTCTATTTGAGACGTGAGAGGTGCGTGTGGGCCACACACTGTGTGTGGTGGTGGTGGGGGTGGGGGGGGGGGTGTTAAGAGGGGTTAGAAGGGTACTTTTTGGTTTCATCTGACCTCTGAAGTCTCTGGTTGAGACACATGTGTTGACATGTCTGTTTTGTGGCCTCCGCATCTTTCTTTACCAGTCACATTCATGGGCTGCTCTGAGTGCACACTCCTGGTGTGCACCGACAGAGCAAAACTGTACAGCAATAAACTTCCCTGGATGCAGCATGGCTTGTGCCATTCAGCCTGGGGTGCAAAATGTATTTTTACTTTGGATCAAAAATGTCCTGTTATACACAAAGACAAAAATCCGCACTCATGTTACTACTCCTATACATTTGGGCAGAATTGCTAGTTTTCACAATTTACAAACATTGCAGGCCTGAAAAATGCACCAGTTGAAACTTTACTGGCATATTGTGGGGAATGCCATGTGAAATTTACGCCTGCTCTTCTCAAGAGCAAATCTTCTACCATTTTAAGTTTGAGAAAATATTAAAGAGAAGTTAGTGAAGGCTCAACAACTCGTTAGTTTGTAGGGGTTCATAAACTCACAAGTCAAAAACCTCCCCTTGATTGACCACCTCCCCACCTTGGTTTCATTTACTACTGCATAACTTTACACAGTTGTGGTGCATAATTACAAAGTAGTTAATGCATTTACGCATCATATGCATAGGCATTCTTTTGTGCATACTTAACAGGTGCTCAGAATGTAAATACAGAATGTGAAATTGGAACAGAGAGTAAAAAGTGATTTAGAAATCTTTTTCAATAACTTTTTTGTTGTTCTCCATTACAAAATGAACAAAAGAGATGAAGTACTGCCAGAATAATACCTGAAATTGAGGACCATGTTTTTAACTGCAGTTGGTTGAGAATTGTTACATTATGTCTCCAAGATATAGCCGGCTGGATGAATACGAACAAATTAAAACTAAACGCCAATAAGACTGAAGTAATCTTTTTTGGCAAAGGTCCCCCTCCTCCCTCAGAACTATGGTGGCCAACGGAGATGGGCCAAGCCCCCGTACCCAGCCGTACGGCAAAAAATCTTGGAGTAAGGTGGGATGACAGCCTGTCTTTCTCCCCGCATATTCAACAAGTAGCCGGTTGTTGTTTGAGTAAATTGAGGACCTCCGGAAGATTTTGAGACTTCTCCCGGAGAGCTGCCGGAAAACTGTTATCCATGCCACAGTGACATCAAGGCTGGATTACGCTAACGGACTCTATCTGGGCCTACCTAAATATTTGACTCAAAAACTCCAGGGGGTCCAGAATGCGGCTGCGAGACTGCTGCTGCGAATTCCTTTCAAGCAGTCAGTCTCTCAGCATCTGCGATCACTGCATTGGCTACCAGTTGCCAGCAGAATTAAATGTAAGGCACTTACGCTGGCCTATAGATCTCTGCTTGGCACTTGCCCAGAGTACTTTCATACCAGGCTCCCGAGATACTCTCAGGACCGTGTGCTTCGGTCCAACTGCCATGTTCTACTGGATGTCCCACGAACAAAAAGAGCTCGGTTAGGGGGTCGAACCTTTTCGGCAAATTTTGCAACGTTTTGGAACGCCCTGCCCCCAGCAATTCAACAAGCCCCCTCTGAACTCTGCTTCAAGAAGTTGCTAAAGACATGGCTCTTTACTCAACCTTGCTAAACTCCCTCACTCTTCCTCAAGGTCAACTGTGTTCAGCTAGCGCCGGGACACCTCCTCGTGAGGTAGCTGTTCGCGCTTTATAAAATTCTGTATTATTATTATTATTATTATGTAATGTTATGTTACAAAGATGTTTATAGGGCAGCATTGCCATTAGTATGGCATAGCAGCACTGTCGTAACTTTGATACTTTCAAATCTTGGTCTCAAGGAATCAGTGTCAGAATGGATTCCGATTTCATTTTGATTTTGATTATCAATACTGTGACGAATAAGCAGTTTTCATATGTATGTTTGATAGTTACTGTTGTATAGTTTGTGTAGCCAAAGGTCTTTACAAGTTCCGGAACATGTCGCCAGGGAAGATTCGAATGTGTAATGCCAATCTTGAGGTACTTGTCTGATGTCGCTGAGAGAGAGTATTGTGTCTTATTAGTGTACAGGGTGTCCTTTTAAAACAGTCCAGCCGTGTGATTTTTGGTGGTGTTCGTTTTGTAGGCACATTGCTTTCCCTCGTGGCGTTGGTCTGCTGTCACTTTCCATGAACTGTAGGGACATTTTTCACTGCTGTGCACGTGAGTCATTTTTCTGACACTATATCATCATGTAATGAAGCACTGCAGTGCTCTGGCTCCTGATTTGGTGTGAAACATGCAAAAACCGTTATAATAAGGATTGCACCTGTGACTGCCACAACATACAGGAGAAGGCGAGTGGTCGAACGGCAGTGTGGGTGTACGCAAATGCTTAGTTTTTAAGGGGTGAGAATCATTGCATTAAGAACAGAGTAGGCTGGGAGGCAGCCCAGACAAGCTGAGAATGAGCAATCGTATTGTAAAGGTCCAGTGCGTGTAGTGGAGTGATGAAAAAAATTGTATTTGGGTTACCGGACATCTTGACCCTCCACACCATGAAGAATCATCACTGGTATTGCCAAGGGAACCACAGTAGAAACACGTTTTTAAACGGTTCTTCTACTGACTATCTGCCTTCCTTCTTGACATGGCTTCCTACGTACAGTCATAATGTACAAAGCTAGAAAAGTGGGTGAAAAATTGCTTGCATCTGTTTTTAGTGCTGCCCCGAATCTAAATGATTTTGCAAGTGTTTAAGGTGTAGATTGAGGAAAAGATGGCCACGTTTATAGGAATAAAGCACACCCTAATTTTCTTTATAAGCCACAACAGGGTTCTGTGACTCTACAAAGGAACTTCTGGCCTTGTTCTAGTTCACACGACAAAGACCTCCGTGGTACCTTGCAGCATCCTTATAAGTTCCATGTAGGAAGTTTATGAAGCAGTGGCTGTTTACATCGTGTCCACCTGATGGATGCTTGTTGTGAACATTCTCTCCAGGATGGTATAGTTGCAAGAGTATTTTACGAAAATAAAAAAAAAATAAGCCCATGTCTAAACGATTTGAAATGCTCAGCACTTTGACCGCAAGCACCTCCTGTGTTTATTATGGTGTCTGGGAAGCGAGAATTGCACAAGGCTGGTGTGTCGTCTGCGGCAGGGAAACACCGACTGATAATGGCGGTCTCGCCACCACAAGCCTCAGGCTTCCCAAAGCCCAGCTGAGAGCATCCGCAGAGTTACTGGCAATCAGTGATGTTGTGTCTGCAGACTCTACATGTGATAATTCGGGGGGAATCGTTGTAAGATCCCCCTGAATTTAATTTTTACGAATTTTCTATTCATTTTTTGAAGTGTACCAATGGAGATAGCCTGGGACTGACTTAGAGAGTATTTGATGTGGTAGTTGTGGTGTGCGTAGTTGGACTGTCACACATGTAGGGCTACTGAAATTAGGCAGTAATGAAGGACTAAATTATGTGGTTTGGTAAACTAAATTATGCAGCAAGAAAAGGGAAATTCTGTCTCTTTCTGTGGTAGTAATATGTTACTGATTTGTAATTTCTTCACACATTTACTGTGTTTGGGAAAAGTTTTCTTCTAATTATTTCCTGTTTAACACCTTAATACGGCAATCAGCAAGTGAAAGCTTACCAGTTAACTTTCGTAAAGGGTCTGCCTCTGAGGTATTCCATGTGTAGTGTATATTTTTTCGTAAAATTTGACCCATTTGAGCTGGAAACTTTTTGTTGTTGAAACCTGCAACTTATGTACTATACTTTTTATTATGTCACACTTGTGATACACCCATAATTATACGGAAAACACAGAGGCAGGAAGTCAGGAAATTTGCAGACTTCTTTGAACTCAATTTTACTCTCTCCCCCCTTACGGTCAAAGCAGCGAGTTTTAAATTGAAGGCACCAAGGCTAGTTCTCAAACTACATAATCCAAACAAAGGATCGTCTACCTACCCTCTACTCTTTATTTCACCATCACCCCTATCGACACCTATCACCCCCACACACCCAGTGAGGCTGCCTATGCACCTCATCTCTCCCAGTGCCCCAGATGCTAACCATAAGACCAAAAGAGGTTTGATCAACATTCTGGGCGGACCCCGTGACAGGTAACACCATGCCTGAATATCAGGATGGTTGCGGCTTCGTCAACAGTGCTGTGGACATTCATGACACCCACAATCACACCTGCATTCAGACATACACATGCTCACATATGGAAGACACATACATCACCCTGGTGCAGGGTGCACCGAGGTGAGGACAGGTAGTCACTAAGATATGGGAAAAGTAAAACATCTCAAAGAAGCCAACAAACCACATTGTCAGGGACTTGGAACATACTGGCACTTGAATGTGCAATGTAACTACACAGAGATGGAATAGAGGCACCCCTACACCGGGGCAGCATCAGGAACACATCAACACAATGACTGGGAGAAAAATGTGAGGGACGGAGAATATGTCCACCATCATAACAGGAAATGCATTGGCATTGCGGTGTAGAGCAGCCGGGCTCAGTGCCAAGCACCACACTAACAATAAGAGGATGAATACACTGCCAATGTACATGTGAGATACTTACAGTGGCACAGAGGGACTGATAGGCAGCTTAGGAATACACGATCAAAGCACCACCAAGCCTTCACTCCACGTTAACAAACTCATACGGCACTGTAGTTGAGACAGGGAGACAACAGGACAGTAACGAATAAAGTATGAGTATCACAATGTGTACACAGGACTGGGAGGCACCCACTCTAGAATCACAGACATTTTAAAAGGGACAGGGAATCCCATCACATAAGAGGAAACACAGGCATAATGGGTTAAAAGCGCACGAACACTGCGACCGATGATCACACGAACACAGAGCCAGTTAAGATGCTGCGTATACATACACACCGAGGCAAGGAAGATAGCAACAGGCAGACTTTAAATGAAACAGAACACTTTCTGAACACATACATAATAGCTGGTAAAATTGCAACACCTCACACCTCTTTGGAGCAACGACGATGGGTGAGAGCCTCAATCAGCAGATTACAGTCTGCATACTGGGACAGAGCATACACAATGAAATACAATTACACGAACCAAGGTGTCCTCCCTTGCCAATACGTTGATTCCTATTCACAAAATGTTCTACAACTGCCATGCCAAGTTTCCGCTGGCAGAATAATCTCCTTGACAATGGCTACACTAAAACCCACCAAGCAGAAAGAAGGTGGCATAGTCTCTATGACAGAAAGCTCTGGTCTAGTCTCTAAAGTTTCTGTCTAGTGGTACAAAACCTCCTCTTTGATGCCAGTACAGAGCTCTATTCTATAAGAATCTCCTCCACCCAGAATACCTCTACAGAACTCACATATCCTCCCACTCGCCACCTCTCCATCCATGCGGCTTGTGATTATCTAAAATCTTTGTATTACAAGATTCTCAAGATCCAATGCTCAAGTATCAATCTTATATTCACGATTTCATTGTTTCCCGTGTTAGCTGGCACTCTCCAAGAAGCCTAATGCAAAATGAAATCTGATTTTTCCACATATCCCTGCACTGCTGACATTTTGAAACTTTTTCACCTAAACAGTTTGGACTCTTTGAGATATATTCTCACCCCTTTCTGTATTACTGATGTGTTCCTGATCAATGTAGGTTATAATTCATATTTTCTCTTTTCATGAAACATGAAATGGATATTTTTGATGTTAGGAATATTGCCCCTTCTCCTGGCTGCTCTATAGATTCTGAATGGCCACACGGCTAACAACGAATATAAGTGCCTCAAAGTACTATCAGTTTAGACATGGCTAGGGCTAGTTTCCCCTCATGACGCAGGCACACCTCATCGCAGCTGAGAAGCTGATCATGGTGGGGTCAGTGACCTGATTCTGCTAGTCCTGTCAGCGGAATTTAACACCATTAAATAGCCCATCCTGTTGGATTGTCTCCTGGCCACAGGATTTTCCAACTGTGACTATTAATCTCAGAACCATCCTTCCCAGCTCCCTCCTTTTTTCTACTTTCTCCCAATGGCTGTTGAAGTTCCCAGGACACCTCTCTAACACATCACCTTTTTAAGATCACCATGGAGCCACTGAATCAGCCACTCTGTTGGTCTCTGTTTCTCCATGTATGATTAGCTCCTTTTGTTCTAGATGGAATTTGTTAGTCTGCATTGCTCTTCTAAAATGGTATGGAGCAGGTCTAGCATTGTATTGTAGTGTCAGTAGCATAAACTCAACTTTGACAAAACTGAATATATGGTGGTGGGTGGTGAAGTGTGTCCTTGGGTGAAAACTTATCTGTCAGCAAATCCGTGCTTATGTGTGATCCCAAATAACACAATAATAACATTGGAGTCCAGTATGACTTAGCCCTCTTTCTTGCTCTCCAGATTTCCTCAGTAGTATCTAGCTGCTTTTTTCGTCTTTGTCATTTAGTGGTTTAAGCCATTGTTGGTGCCAGATTAGACTACACCTGTTCTATTAATCTGAGCTTGAAAACACACCTCCAGCATTTTCAAGTGGTTGAAAAGCAAGTGGCTCTTAGCCTAATTGTTTATCCTCTGCGGACGATCACCAGTGCTTAATTTGTGCCAGTGATTTCTGGTGCTTAGGCCGCGGCTATGGATTTTCTCACCTTGTGTGATGGGCCCATTAATTATTGAAAATAAATTTACTAATGTACGTAACTGTCCTGAACTCCTTCGGTTCCGATGCATGTCTGCCTGGTATGTCCAGAGGATGGCCCACCCAGGTCCAGGCTTGATGACTGCATCACGTTAGTGATGTCAGTAGTGCATGACTGCATGCATTTCAAGGAGCATGTCGCACCCTTTGATTAATTATGGTTGAGGACGGGGCGGGCTAATAGGTGGCGCGTGTGAGCTGGGTTTAGGCAGGCTGGGTCCTGACAATTCAGGTCCGTCTCCGGCTGTATTGTGTACAGTCATGCGCAGTATAAACTGCACATGCGTCATGTGGTAGGAATATATATATATATATATAGGACACGTTTGCCAGCACCAGCGGTATGCTCCTGCCAGTGCCACCGAAGTTGCAGGTCAAAGGTGAGACAACGAGTATTACTGTCATGGTGCTGTGGGGTGCCACTAGGTAAAAGTGTGTGGAGAAGCGTGGCTCAGTGGTTAGAGGCGGCAGACCTGGAAGCTGAGATCGACCGTGGACCAGGGTTCGATTCCCCACCTCGGCGGGTCTCGGGCTCAAAATTCCAAGGACTCGACAATTCTCGCTCTGGTGCCTACTCAACTCACGGGGTCACACTCTGCGACTCTGGGCAATAGCTTGCTTAATCTCCACTACGGCCCCTCGCGGCGGGATGCCTGGCTTTCACCTTGTGGACACCCTGCCGGGGTTTCTCACAGGGGAATACCAGGACGGGTTCCCTAAGCAAGCGCCGGGACGCTTACGGGCAGCTGTGCGCTTTACAAGTCCAGCACATTTACATTTACATTTACATCTTAAGTGTTGTTGTTGTTAAGTGCTACATTACTGTACATCAGAAAGACTGGAATCAAAGCACTACATGGGCCTCGAGCAGCTACCTGGCCCCCACTGTAGCCGTGTGGTGACAGTGTACCCATTGTTCCTCAAATACCTAGTCTCTTGGGAGTAGGGAACTTCACTTCTCTCACAGACCCACCCAAACTGCCCACATTCCCGCCACAGGGCTTCCAGAGAGGGAAAGGCTGAGGGAGCTCTTTTGGAGAAGGAGACTAAGAGAGAAAAGGGAAAACATTTTAGAGTGGCGTAAAATATAAGGGAAGAGAGAAGCCAGGGGATGAAGAGGGAAGGCTATGGTGGGTGCAGTGCTGGGGCAGGCGGTGTAGGGAAGGGTTCTCTCTCTCTCCCTCTCTCTGAGGGGCAAATGAATGAATCCTGACAGACTCCTTCAGTTTAGCTTCTTTCCAATCGGCCGGAGAGACCAAAAAAGATGACCTGACCTCAGGAAGAGGCTTGAAAGAAGGTGGCGTGTCTTGAGGCAAAAGGCCTCTGTGGGTAAAAAAAAACCTCTTTATAGTAAAAGAACGGCCCCCTGTAGGTGAATGGCCCAATGAGCTGAAAGTCCTGTGTGAGTGGAAAAAGTCAGTCTGTTAAAAATCCCGCAGGACCGAGGACAGGGCGGTTAATGTCCTTCTGGTAAAAGATCTCCTGTGCTAAAAGTAAGTGGTGTATGGTAAAGTTTAACAGGCACGTTTTCAGATTGCAATGTGAGACATTCCAAAGGGGGTTTCAATGGACTTATGAGTAACATTAATTTGGCAAATGTGTGACACTGAGAGTCACACTTTCTTGCGAATAAAACCAAACAATGAAGTAAATGAAAAGTGTTAAATATCAAACATTACACCTTTTTGAGCAATGAGAAGTTCTAAATAGATCTTGAAACTGCTGGAAACCCTTAAAACTGAAGGTCAGTAACCTATTGCCTATGTTTTAAAATGAATTGCATATTCCCAATGCTTTTAGTTGCAGACTGGGTTGTTGTAGCACTATACACAAGTCACATTCTCCACTGCACCATGATTAAATTCTGTTTCTCGGTGATTACACACATGCACATTCACATACGCACCCCCCCCCTGATGCATGGTAATTGGCAAGGTTGTCTGTGGTTTTTGGCAGACTTGCTGTACTTTCTAGAAAGCTCATCATTAACAAAATACTAAAAAGAAAGTAATGAAGCCTGTGCCATCCATGTTGGCTAATCTAGGTGTTTTACATAAATGCCAATGTTCGGGGTTCGGGTTCAGGCATCCTGGTGGGTGGAGGCAGTGGGTGGAGCCGGGGAAAGTGGTTGTGGTCTCCTACAAAAAGTTGAGCACCTGGACCTAATATTTAACAAATTAAGCACTGCGACACACAGATCATTGTATCTATGTCAGAATATGGAGCAGCTAGGGATATCAATTTTAACAACTGTATGAAAATAATTGTCACCTGGATGAGGGAAAATTCCCTTAAGTTGAATGCTGAGAAGACAG
The DNA here is from genome assembly GCF_964261635.1 of Lissotriton helveticus. Taxonomy (NCBI): domain Eukaryota; kingdom Metazoa; phylum Chordata; class Amphibia; order Caudata; family Salamandridae; genus Lissotriton; species Lissotriton helveticus. The sequence continues at coordinate 687,376,223 of NC_136068.1, read as the reverse complement.
AGGTGATCAACTTTGAAAGTCAATCTTCCATCTGGAACAGAAATTGGTGGCCCGAATCTTTGGGAAGTCCGTCTTTACCAGTAAAATCTTGGGGTAATAGTGGATGATTGTCTTTATTTTCACTCACAAGAAAACAGAACAGAAACCCCTTGTTTCAATCTGGTCAGAATATTGCAGACAGTCCATCCCTATATTCCACAGTCTGAGTGCAAAACAGTTATTGTGGCGCAATGTTTGTTTAGAATCGATTACTGTAATGCCTTGTACCTGACCATCAACAAGTTTTCCATCAAGAAATTGCAAAATGCACAGAATGCAGCAGCAAGGCTCATCTTAGACCTCCCCAGTCATGAATCGGTGGCTGATGAATTGGTTAAGCTCCACTGGTTGCTCATTAGTGAGTCACTTTTAAGGCCTTGTGTACTGCACACAAGGCAAGTCCTCTACACTCCACCAAAAACAAACTGGTGGCTATTCCTAAATTTCAGAAGGCGAAATGGGGAGGAAGATCCTTATCTATAGCCACTGCCAAACTGTAGAATACTATACCCCATTATCTGGGAGCTATGGAAAATAATCTGGCCTTTAGAAAGTCTTTAAAAACATGGTTGTTCTCTCTGTAGATTGACCTTCTTTCTATTGAATTGTTTCTATTTTGTGCCTCAAGAATGTATATATGGCTCAGAGCACCTTGACACCAATTGTTATTTGAGCGCTTTATAAATTTATTTTCATTCATTCATTCATTGCCATCTGTATGTGCATCTGGGGTTATGTGCATCATATGACGGTCAGCCTTCTTAAGCCCTTTTTCTTCCTGTTCCTAAATGTTGTTGTTCATGCAATATATGAACATTAACTACCTTAATTGTATTGTTATTTTTGTTTCCTGACTGTTAACTATCTTAATGCTGTATTCTTTTACACTCTTTGGTCAACTCTTATGATCCACACAAATACTCACCTGTAGTGCTTAATTTGAAAACAAAATAAGTGTCAGGTTCCTCGTCAGAAGGACCCTGTAGCTTGCACCACACATTGCCCCTCCCAGCACTGCCAGTTGCAGTACCAACACAATTACATATCATCACACTCCTACAAGAGTGACAATTCAGCCTACTCCAGGCCCCCAAAGCCATAAGAATAGCGTGGCCTGCAGTCAATAGTAATTTTTAATGTATATTGAATTCATAAACAATTGTGCTCATCTGTAAAATAGATAAGCAGCCCCACCATGTGGCAGACTGTTACAAGCCCCGATGTGGACAAATAAATGCTGAGAAACCACCGGCTCAAATCAAGCACTGCTCACATGAATCTGGAGTAAACTTCTTGGCATGACATGTAAAGTGCTCTGATGCCTTTGGGTCTAGCTAGCACTATATAAAACTATAAAATAATAATAATAATAATATCTTCTTCGTATTGATCCCTTCTAGCCAGAACTCTATCCCACAGAGACTTTAATTTTTCTCATCTCTTTTGACTTTCCGTTGAGCAGTAAAGATCCGTCACTGTTAACTAATGTGTTTGTGAATGTGTCACCCTTGGCACAATTAAACTAGTGGTAATTAATGGTGGTTTACTGGACCATGGTGGGAACCAGCAGTAGTCACATTATTCCAGGGCACATAAATCATGCTTGAGCATTAACGTTGCATTCACACAAAGCGACTGCTTACCACTATTCATGGATACTAGGCTTCTCGCCAGCAATACGTTAGATTGCTCACCTGTGTGGACGTAGGTACAGACTTCTAGGGGTCGGTTAGCACATACCTGGCACTTTTATGTGTAGCTGCTGAAAGATGGGAAAGTGGCTGGCAGAATGAGAGACACAAATGATAACTCCTTTCAGGAAAATTCAAGATGATTTCATGCAGTCATAACCTTAGGAAGGGCTTTTATGCCCATATTAAGGGGACAAGATCTTGTCAAGGAGATGATTTAGAGTTGCTGAAAAGGCTTAAAGAGTGCTTCTTGCCTAGAAAGGGTCTACTCAGACAAGCATTGGCAAAGCCAATAGGTCTTGCTCATGCGAGAGCTATTGGTTTTGGCGTTGTGTTTTGGCAATTATGTACACCAATTTGGCTAATGTTCAGCATGGCTTAAAGTGGCATGCAATGGGGTGGGGTGGGGTACATTAGAAAGGGGTAGATTGAGGCAGAGTGGAATGGTCTAGATTGGGGTTGAATGGAGTGGGGTAGAATGGAGTGGGTGGATTGGGGAAGATTGATGTAGATTGGAGTGCGGTAGATTGGAGTGGGGGAGTTGGGTAGATTAGCATGTATATTATAGTGGGGTAGATTGAATTGGGGGAGTGGGGTAGATTGGAGTGTAGTAGATTGTGGTAGATTAGAGTGGGGTAGATTGGAGTGGGATAGATAGGCGTATATTAGATCGGGGTAAATTGGGGTAGAGTGGCGTGAGATACTTTGGGGTAGATAGGATTTGAATATGGTAGATGTGGGAAGAGTAGTGTCGGGTGGATCATGGTTGATTGGAGTGGAGTGGGGTAGACTGGAGTGGAGTGGGGTAGATTGGAGTGGGGTAGATTGGGTGGATTATAGTAGAGTATAATGGAACGGAGTGGGCGTATATCGGGGTACTTTGGTGTTGGGCAGATTGGGGTACAGTTGAGTGGGGTGAATGGGAGAGTTAGTTAGAGTGGAATGGTGGTGGGTAGATTGAGACATGGTGGGGTAGACTGGAGTGGAGAGGGGTAGATTTGAGTAGATTGGGGTAGATTGTAGCAGAGTAGAGTACATTGGGGTAGGTTGGATTGGGGTACATTGGAGTGGGGGTGTGGGTTAGATTGAATTGGGGTGACATGGGGTGGTTTAGGGTGGAGTGGGGTAAATTGGAGTTGAGTGGAGTAGACTGGAGAGGAATGGGCTTGATTGGAGTGGCGTAGACTGGAGTGAGATAGGTCTGGGTGGAGTGGGGTGGGATGTATTGGGTAGATAGGAGTAGAGTAGATTGAGGAAGAATGGGCTTCGGTTGATTGGGGCAGATTGGAGTGGAGTAGGGTATATTGGAGTGGAGTGAAGCAGGGTAGGTAGTAGTGGAGAGTAGATTGGACTGGAGTGTGGTAGTTTAGGGTGGAGTTGGGTAGACTGGAGTGGAGTAGATTAGAATGGGATAGATTGGGTGGATTATGGTAGGGTAAATTGGAGTGAAGTGGGGTAGAATGGAGTGGAGTAGGGTAGACTGGAGCGAGATAGACAGGAGTGGGGTAGTTTGGAGTGAGGTAGATTGGAGTGGAGTGAAATAGGGTGGGGTGGGGTGGGGTCGACTGCAGTGGAGTAGGGTAGATTGGAGTGAGCTAGATATGAGTGGGGTAGTCTGGAGTGAAGTAGATTGGAGTAGAGTGGAGCATATTGAGTTGGGGGCAGACTGGAGTGGAGTTGGATAGATTGGGAAGGGGTTGGGTAGATTGGCGTGGGGTAGATTGGGTTAGGGTGGGGTAGATTTGAGTGTGATAGATCGGGGTAGAGTGGAGTGGGGTGGATTGGGTAGATTGGAGTTGGTAGATTGGAGTGTGGTAGATTGCAGTAGATTGGAGTGGGGTAGATTGTAGTGGAGTGCGTAGATTGTATTGGAGTGGGGTAGATTGTAGTGGAGTGGGGTGGAATGGAGTTGGAAAGATTGGAGTGAAGTGCAGATTGAAGAGGGTTGGAGTGGGGTAGATTGGAGTGGAATGGACCAGAGTGGAGTGGGGTAGATTAGAGTGGAGTGGGGTAGATTGGGTGGATTAGAGTAGGGTAGATTGGATTGAGGAGGTAGATTGGAATGGGGTAGATTGGAGTGGGGTAGACTGAGGAGGGATAATTAGGGTGGGATAGTTTGGAGTGGGGTCGATTGAAGTGGAGTGGGGTCGATTGGAGTAGAGTGGGGTAGACTGGAGTGGAGTGGCTTGGAATGGAGTGAGGTAGAGGGGGTGGGGTATAGTGATGTGGGGTTGATTGGAATGGGGTGGAGTGGAGTTGGGTTAGGGTGGGGTAGATTTGAGTGTGATAGATCGGGGTAGAGTGGAGTGGGGTGGATTGGGTAGATTGGAGTTGGTAGATTGTAGTGTGGTAGATTGCAGTAGATTGTAGTGGGGTAGATTGTAGTGGAATGCGTAGATTGTAGTGTGGTGGGGTAGATTGTAGTGGAGTGGGTTGGAATGGAGTTGGACAGATTGGAGTGAAGTGCAGATTGAGGAGGGTTGGAGTGGGGTAGATTGGAGTGGAATGGAGCAGAGTGGAGTGGGGTAGATTGGGTGGATTAGAGTAGGGTAGATTGGATTAAGGGGTAGATTGGAATGGGGTTGATTGGAGTGGGGTAGACTGAGGAGGGATAATTAGGGTGGGGTAGTTTGGGGTGGGATAGTTTGGAGTGGGGTCGATTGAAGTGGAGTGGGGTCGATTGGAGTAGAGTGGGGTAGACTGGAGTGGAGTGGCTTGGAATGGAGTGAGGTAGAGGGGGTGGGGTATAGTGATTTGGGGTTGATTGGAATGGGGTGTAGTGGGATTGAGTGGGGTAGATTGGGGTGGGGTGGGGTAGAGTGTGCTAGATTGGAGTGAAGATAAATAGATTGGAGTGTAGTAGATTGGGATGGGGTAGATTGGGGTGGGGTAGATTGGAGTGGGCTGAAGTTGTTAGATTGGAGTGGTGTGTGGTATATCGGAATGGGGTAGATTGGATGAAGTGAAGTGGGGTAGATTTGGGTAGAGTGGAGTGGGGTAGATTTGGGTAGAGTGGAGTAGGGTAGATTGGGTGGAATGGTGTATGGTAGATTAGAGGGAGGTTAGATGGTGGTAGATTGTAGTGCAGTGGGGTAGATTAGAGTGGAGAGGAGTCGGATAAATTGCAGTGGAGTTTGGAGTGGAGTGGGGGGTCATATGGACTGGGGTAGATTGGAGTGAAGTCAGGTAGATTGGAGTGGAGTGCATTGGATTGGAGTACATTGGAGTGAATTGGACTGGGGTAGACTGGTGTAGATTGGAGCAGAGTAGGATAGATTTGACTGGAGTGCTACAGATTTGAGAGGACTGGGGTAGATTAGAGTGGGGTGAGGTTTACTATGTTAGATTAAGTGGAGTGGGGTATAGTAAAGTAAAGTGGAGTGGTGTAGATTGGAGTGGGGAAGATTGGATCTTAATGGAGTGGATTGATTTTAAGCAGAGTGAAATTGGGTAAATTGGGTTAGAGTGGGGTAGATTAAAATGTGGTAGATTGAAGTTTGGGGTAAACTGAAATGGGGTAGATTGGAGTGGGGGGTAGATTGGGGTGGAGTAGATTGGAGTAGATTGTAGGAAAGTGGAGTTGGGTCGGATAGATTTGGGTACATTGGAGTGGAGTGGAGTGGTGTAGATTGGAGTTGAGTAAGTGGTGTGGACTGGAGGAGAGGAGTAAAGTGGAGTGGTGTGTTGTGTTGTGTTGTGGACTGAGAGGCATAGATTGGAGTGGTGTGGTGTGTTGTAGACTCTTTCACATTGGAGGGTCATAGAGTGGAGTGGCGAGTCATAGAATGGAGTGGAGTGGTGTACAATGGAGTGTTGGACTGTAGTGGTGTAGTGTGGAGTATGCACACTGCCATTACAGACAACACATTTTCAATTGAAATGAAAAGTACATTAGCACCGAAATATGGTTTTACTACACACAGAGATAATGTGTGCAAATGTCAACGCCTAGTATATTGATGTGCTTTGATCGTATTCAAATATTTGTTTCCACCACTCTTCAGAATTACAAAAAATATGCTTCATTTGTATTAAATTGTATATATACTGAAACATCACCACAGTTAATTTTATTGTTCTGTGGTAGAAAAAAAGAATCCTACACCCTCTCCTCTTACATGGATACTTAGCAGGATTGGCACATACATTCTTTCATTTTGAAGTCAAAGAAAGAAAAGTAAACCCCAAGCTCCCTCAGAAGAGGGAGCTTGACCGTTGCCCTCTGTCTTTGAAAGCACAGCAAATGTGAGAAGATAAGAACACGATTTAAAGGCCTGTTTACAGAAAGCAAGTTAGTGGAAGAATACGGTGTACAAGGTTTGAGTAACAGGAGGGATGAACTCAAGCTGGACAGCCTAAAACGAATACAGCCAGCAAATAGAAAGTCAGAAAATGTGAGTTACAAACCACAAAGCTAATGGTAAGCAATGGGCGGAATCCATTCTTAGGTCCGCTTTTTAAATGCCCCCAAGATGTCTTTAGTAGACTTTGACCTAAAAAGGAATAAACTGTTTTAGAGTGCCATATTGATATGAAGAAAATTATTATCTGGCCTTACTGACCATTGAGGCAAGGAGGATACAGCATCTGCCCACTTGAAAGGAGGCCTTTAAAGTTGGAAATAAGGTTAGGAAAATTGCTAACTTTGCTGATGTAGACGAAATCGTGGGAGTCAATGGCGAGGCCTTCAGAGGCAATGCTTGTATTGTAGACGCTTCTGACACATATCTGAATTTATGTAATGCTGCTAGATAGAGCATGCTCACAGAGGAGATGGAAGGTTTGTCCGAAGACATACCCTGCCCTAAACTCTCAATTTGCAACAATTTGCCATCTCTAGCTGGAAACTGGAAAGGACTGCAGGTTCTATCGACTTTGCTTTGAAGTTCTTTGTCGATCAAGGAGGATTTGTAAACACATGCTGTATTTGTTCCTGGAGGCTAAAACAGAAGAACGGCTGTCATCTGACTTGAGCCTAGCCACAGCTGTACGAGTACATAAGGCATGGGCATCGAAGGCTGAAACGGAGCTACAAGACCTATAGCTCTTCTCAGCATAAAAAGTGAAATACTGAAAAAAAAATTCTGCTAAATTGATTGTAAACTGTTATCACCACCTTGGTAGAACCTGATCAATCGTGCTTTATGATAAATGGCTCCAAAAGCTTTAGACAACAGTCATTTGCATAAAGTAGATACAGCCAATTCGTTTGACACCATGAAGTGGCCGTGTTTCCTTCCGGTTCTCAAGAATCTCGGTTTCAGATCAGAATGTATCTGAGGAGTTAGACTACTGTATGTTTACCCTTTGTCTACAGTCAAAGTAAATGGCATCATATTTAGGTTATTTGAAAATTAACAGCACAAAAGGCAGGAGTGCCCACTATCTCTCTTCTCTTTTCCCTGGCAATAGAAATTCTTGGGTGCAGAATAAGGCGTAACACTTTGATCAGGGCGCTGTGCTGGTACTCCTCATGGAATGAGAAGATCTCTTTATATGCAAGTGAAATACTTTAATTTCTTGTTATGCTATGCTACGCTACGCTGTGCTATGGTATGTTATGTTATGCTATCATATGTCACATTGCGTTATTGAGCGTATAATTACCAATGGTCTCTAGGTGTTTAATTGAAGATGAATCCATGCTGGAGATACAGACAGTAAATTCAAGGAAGAGAGGAGATGGACTGTCCAAAAAGCCAAGTTTTAAGCAAGCATCTAAACATTTGTAGATACTTTTATGCATGCAGAGATTCAGGTAGAGAAAGCCACAGTTTCGCTGCACCACAAGAACAGCTGCATTCCCCTATTCTATGTTTCTGGAGCCTACGCACAGTTAGTAGATTGGAAGGAGCTGAGGACCTGCCGGGGTAGTATCTCTGCAGGTGACTTTTGATGACGGCTGATACATCACCTGATAGCACCTTGACTACGATACAGACGATCCTAAAATGTTTCCCGGTGTAATCAGAGGCCAGTGTTGTTTTTAGGTTGAACCTACTAGACATTGCCAGCTATGTGGCATCAAAAAAACTATTGTCAGTTTATGAAGAACTTACAGTGGACTTAAAGCTCAGCCACTGATTAACACTAGTTGCCTTTATTGTTACTCTCATGTGCTTGCTTCTTAGTTGATGGTTTGCCTTGCCTATCTTTTGTTTGTCCCTCACCTGGACTACAGCCATTTTACTTTCACTGCTCACATTTAGGGAAGCACTAAATTTACTTTTTGCCTAAGCACTCCATGAGAGTGTATTTGCTCTCCAGCTGTCTCCCTAGTGTCCTTCTCTTTCCTGCACTCCATGTTGCGCTCTCTTGGCCGGGTGGTTCTTTCCTCCCACCCAGGGCCAGACTGGCCATAGCGGGCACCAGGTGTTTCCTCAGTAGGCTGCTACGGTGGGGGCCGGTTTTGGGCCCCTAGGGGGCCGTTTTTGTTACCGGCGGCCGGCAATATCGGCCAAAACCAGCCCTCGCAAACTGCTCGGCTGCACTCCCCCTCAACCCAGAGGGGGGGGGGGGGGGGTGAGTTGGCGGCTGAGCAGTTTGCCAAGGCGGGTTTCGGTTTCCACCATTCCCATGTTGTTCTTTATCTGTCAAGTGTGCCTCCCCTTGTTCCCCCTGTTGTTACCTCCCTCATGTGCTGCTTTCCCCTTCCTTCCCCTCCTTCAAACCCAATCTGGCAGCTTTTTTGCCCCTAGCTCGTTCCTCCAGAGTCCGATTTTTTTTAATTGGAGGGCCAAGAAGCAAATTGCTGCTGACCCTTCCACTTTATAAATAACAGAACAGCAGTTTTACACTACGTTATTTTATATATTTTTATATATTTTGATATCCCCAATCAGTAAATTTTTTATAAATGGAGTGTGTCATGCATTCATGATGCATGTGCTCGAAAACGTCATGATGCATATGTGCACCTACAGAATGACTCCATCACCGGTGGCTATGTCAACGCACCTTTTTTCCCTTTTATTCAGGCTACACAGCATTAGCATTTTGCTTGTGCTGTACAGCATGAACAAATGGCATTGGAAGAGTCAACAGGTCTCACGGCGAGACCCACTGGCTTTCCCAATGGTTGTTTACGAATGGGCTTGATATGAGGTAAACTGGGAGAGCCTTTGACCATCTGCGCCTCTGTGTTCTGAACCACTTGGAACTTGGGGATCAGGAATTGAGGAAACGCGATGAACAGAGAATTGGCATAATCTAGGGGCAAACCTATTTGAGTAGTGACTTCCAGGTGTCTGGCCTCAAAGGAGCCAAGGCAAAACGTTTTCTGAGCTTTTGGATATCACAAGTGGAGGCTGACATCCCGGCAGAAATGTGCACTACCTCGGATAGCCGACTGTCAAGCTTGCAGATCCATAATCATCCATCACAAGGTTTCTAGATATTTACGGATAAATGGAAATTATTCTGATTTAGTATAAACTGGTGCAAATTAGTGTTATACCCTCCAATGAAATGGTCCCACTCAACACAACTTGATAATCCCTTCAAGATCGAGCTTGAAGGGCATCGATATTTGGGCATGTATATTTTGCAGGGCAAAAAAGTGATCCACAAATACAACCTAACCATAGTAAAAAATATTAAACATGATGTCTGACTTTGGAGGCACCCGTCCCTACATGCTCACGGGCAAAGCTCCATATTTTCAAATTATTTCCCTCCTAAAAAAAGAGACTACTTTGTGGGCCTGTGGACGCAGTACACATTTTTAGGTACTGCCTGAGACAGTATGCATGCACTGTCAGCTAAATCTTTTGTTTATAAAGCTTAAAACAAGTGTAGAACCTGCCCACTACTTACCAATACTTACCATTGATGGCATTCACACTATATTGTTTCCTTGCTTCCTATTGGTCATGTCTCTTGCTTCTTCCTGGTTGGTCGCCTCCTCCTGCTTTCTCCCAGGGCTTCTGTGCCTACTGTGATTCATGGACCAAGCTGATGTGTAACATGTCTAAAAAACATTAACAAACCCAATTCATCTTTCATAGACGAAACCTATTGGTTTTTCCAGTGCTTGTTGGATTGTGTTTTCGACATTGCACTGCGATGAATTGAAGAGGCAGAGAGCGGCCCATGCAGGAATGTCACTCATTTTGGATCAGTTCGAGGTGTGAAGAGGACGGTGCACTTGGTGGTAGCTCTTTGCTTCAGTCACTTTGTTATGCTTTTTTGTGAGTTTCTTCACATAGTAATTTGAAATTGAACATTTTTTTTTTTAATTTCTGTAGGATGTAGGTAAAGGACAAGGTCCATCAACTTAATTTGTGAAACCCCACTCTGTTTTACAAACATGTGTGTTCTTAAACTAGCTGGTTAACAGCAAACAGTGACTTGTGTGACCACTGTTATTTCTCACTATAAAAGTATCCATGGAATGCAAAAGTTTGTTCTGGAATCTTCTTTCCTATTTCTGACAAACCTGAAAATATTTACTAGCACCTTGTCATTTCTTGTTCAAATGAAATTGTAGAAGATGGCAAAGCCAGGGAGAGGCCGTAGCACGTAGTAAAACCCTAGTTCAGCAGCTCCATACTGAATTATGCATCAGGCCTTTACTTATTCAGTAATTACCACTGATGTAGAGTCGCAGAAAGCGAGGGGCCCTAAATATTGCATGAACTTTGTTTGACGCAATAAGGTCCCAGAATGTATCACAATCCATTCAAAACTAGAGTTTTCTGGCGTACCTTCCAACACTAGGATAACCAAGGGTTTTGTATGCTTTAATTAAGCTTATTGGGGGCATGTTTTTAGTGTCAAAATGAGGGGAGTGCAAACGACTAGCTTCTCAGTTAAGGACAAAGCCCACAAGTGTGTCATTGTACGACAAAATAACTGGGAGAGGGGAAAGTCAGTCACGCTGTAAGAGGAGCCACGGTTCTTGTTACAGGCCTCAGACATTTGTAACTATGAGAGTCCCGTTTCTGTAAGAAGTATGCTTTCTCTGGAGAAGAGGTTGCTAAGACGGGATGGATGATCTAACAATGGGCCCTGATTCTCATCAGCTTGTAGACTTCAGTCTTGATGGGAGGTGCAATTCCTTTATAACAAAACTAATGGGGGATGCACGTATAAACATTTAACAATTGTTGTTATGACAGGAACACACCTGAACTCCAGACATTCCAGGGTAAGAGAAGCTGGTTAGGGTTGTGATGAGACGAAGAGTCTTAAAGAAAGATTTTATTTTGGAATGAATGTCGTGCGGTGGTTTAATTAGGGTGACCAACTGGCATGGATGCAAATTCAGGACGGTCAGTGTAAAAATTCAGGACAGAGGGTCAAAATTCAGGACAAAAATTCAGGACAGAAGGTCAGAATTCAGGACAAAAATTTGGGACAAAAGGTACATGTTACAGACACATCAGAGGAGGTCGCGCAATATTACATAACTAAATAGGCAACCTACAAAAGTACAAGTCAAAATAAGTTTATATTAGATTGAGAGAACTTTGCACTGCATCTATTGTGTGCCAGATTGAAACTTATATACCGGCGTTTGCATTTTGGATGCACCTGGGTAACATGAGCCAAAAAGAAACCTCCACCCCCCCAGAGCTTGACGCCTGGTGAGGTGACAGAAGCCCATAAACAAAAACAGTTTGCAATGCCCTGGGCTCTGGCAGGAGCAGTGGCGGCTGGTGACATTTGCAAGTGGTGTGGCGTAAAAGTTTGTGATGAGTGCCCAGTGGCGAGCGCGCCAAGCGAGCCTGAACGTCATTAAGGGTTTTTTTCTCTCCCGAGAAAAGTTTGAAAAAAGAGTGGACAAATGGTGCTTTTTCAAGAATATTTGAGAAAGCAAGAAGGTTAATAAAGCAATGGTGAAAGTGTAGTTACTGCGTCAATAAACAGATTTCATATGATAATGACGTAGGGAGCTGCTTATTCAGTATAACCACATAGCTGTTAGTCTGTCTGACATGGCTGCCCGTCTCTCTCTGCTCTGGCTCCCCTCGAGCCCTAGCCCCTATCTTCCCTCCTGCCAGGTCCTACTGTTTTTGTGCTCTCCCTTATCTCCACCTAGTTCCTAGACAGTCACCCCCTTGTACTGCCTGTGTTCCCTTGGTTACAGCACATTGTTTGTGTGCTAGAAGTCTCATGTGCAATCGTTTGACACCTTTACATTCCTCGTATGCTCCCTCTCCTCCTGATGCTCTCTCTCTCTCTGGATCATCAATCTCCTGTGGTATCCTTCGATTCCGGTACTTTAGTCCTGCAATCCCTCCTCCGTGTGCTCTCTTCTTCACTGCACCCCAGCCTCCTGCAATCTCAAATCTCTGATTCAGAACATTACGGTAAGTGAATTCTCCAGATCAGTCTAAAATACTCTGTTCACAACAAACGCGCACTAACTCTTGTACTTGCAAATAACTATCCAGAGAACAGTCCGATAAACCTGCAGAACCATTCCAACAGTGACATAATTGATCTACATTATCGTTAAAATTCTCTGTTCACAACTCCCTTACTCCACACAGGCATTCAGTTTTGTGAATCACAAAAGTGCCTTGTACGTGAGGCCTTTACACTCCTTTTGTTATTGGGTTACGCTAGTTGCACTGTGGGATAGACTACCTTACATCATTCCTTATGTTAGTCCGTCTTCTTCATGTAGCCACACAAAAGAAGGCAACAGAATAGTAGGCACCAACAACATCAAAATATAAAGAAGAGTAAAATAAGTTAAAGCAACATAATTAAGGAAACAAGGCAGTGAGTACTCTAGATTCCCATTAAGCATACCAACATAAACATTACACAGTCTTACTTCTATTCAGTAAGATAGCTGAGCACATGCTGTAGTGACTTACATAATAACCTGCAAGTAATTTGTTTATTTATTTATTTATTTTTACCATTTATAGAGCGCAACGAATGACCGTGGGCGTCTTGGCGCTGACAAGCAAGTAATACTTGCTGGTGCCTTTCAGCTTTTCACCCTTTCATGTATCATAAAATGACTATCAGTGGGGTAATTGAAGCTATATTGCGCAAAGCTCATGACACAATTCCATTTGTGGTGCAAGCTATATAACACCATATCATCAATCAGGGTAACATAAGCAAATTTTGTTGAACCTGTTCATTTAAAGCTACCACTTTCAAATGTCACCAGCCGCCAATACCTTTGTCTTTGCTTTTAGTGACGTCCCAGGCTAAGATGACGGTACTATGCATTGTATGGAAAGCACTGCATGGTCTGACGCCGAATTACCTTTCTAAATATTTTACTCTAACAATACCACAGAGATGGTTACATCTGCAGCCGATTCAAAACTTGCTATCCATAACTGGCACTTTTTTAAAGATGGTAGTGAGATGGCAAGCACTTGCGGGCAGCTGGGGTCATATTATTGATCCAGTTGCCGGTATCACTTTGTTCTATCTCAATTTTCTTGGTTTTCAACTTGAGCTTTAAAGATGATTACCTGAGCCAGGAATATTTTTTTCTATCTTCTTAGAGATTATTTATTCATTTCGCAACGTGTTACTTCATGGATGCTTATAAAGCGCACTTACTTCAGAGACTGACCTCATGATTTCTTTACCAGCAATATTAAACAGGTGCAGTGTATTAAAAGAATAGGTGACATGATTGCTCAAAGAGCTGGCTTTTGAGCCTATCTTTCAACAGTCAGAACTCCAAGTTCCCTAATAGGCAGCAGAAAGGCATTCCATTCCAGGCCACAGAAAGTGTATATCCACTCTGCCTAGTTGGTCTGAATCTTCACACACAGGTCGACATGTTTTTGCGGTCTGCAGTGCTTTCTGAGCTTTATACATTTTAAAACGTGGAAAAAAGGAAAGAATTGAGCCCAGATGGCAATGTGCACGATACAGAGCGATTTCATTGTGTGTGTTCCTTTAATAATAGCTGTTGAGTTGTTGCAACTTATCAAGCAAATAGCTGCATACATTAGTTAAGACTTGACAGGAGAGTGCATAGGAGATAATTAACACTGTGTCTGCTGAAAAATGAGGACTGTGAAGCTCTTACTTAACAAATGATTAGATGATAAAATCACTTGCAAATGATAAAGAGCCGTGTCACATTGAGTGGTTGAGAGGGTTAATTCCGCCATCACAGGCACCTGATAGTTATCGTTGTATTTTATATATTGTTAACAAAATATTACTTTTATTTGTGTACTGCACGCTCAAACTCGAAGCTGCCTCTTGGCGTTCTTGATTAATAACAGTTGCTTATTGTTATGGAACTGATTGTAATTACCGTTACCAACTTATAAGGACTGTACTCCCACCTGTTATAAAATTGTGCGAAAGTCCATGTGTGTCAAACAATGACAGTTACCACTGAACAGTTGTGAAATTGTCATTCATTGTCATTCATTATCATTCATTTTTGGAAAACTCAATAAAAATGACTTGAAATTAATACAAAATAGTCCATGTGTGTGGCCTCAGGAGTCCTGTTTCTACAGCCTAGAGCTGTTCCCTAAGCAGGAGTGCCCAACAACACAGTGGATATAAAAAGCAGGACGTTTAATAACATAAACAGGAAAGCAACACATGAGCCTGAAAGAGTTCCTTTTTTATGTGGATTTGAATACTTATCACAGTACATCATACCCTGTTTTCCATGGCCTAGTGTGCCATTCTGAGATCTATCAGCATTACAACTGCACTGTCGTCTAAAAACGCTTTTGTGGCAAAATCCACGGTAACGCTGTAACTTTTCATTCATACCTCTGCTCTGCCGTCGTCTGCTGAGCAGTATTTCCACTGCACCCCTCAAGGAATAACTAAAACTGCCTGGAGGAGGTCCAGCATAAACAGGAGTATATAAAGCTCCACTGGCTGGCCCCTGATTAACAGAAGCCATTCATGGACCCCCTTAAAATGAAAGTGGTATCGCAGTGGTAGCTGGTGACACCCACTGAACAACACTGCTGCACACTTGATCAATCCGTGCAAAGAGCAGTGAGTGTAGGAGGAGGCCCATCCAATGCTGTCACTGGCCCATAATCATTCTGTATGTGATAATTAGGCCGACATACAGAATGATAATGGGCCTTATAGCAGCCTCTGCTGGGTCAGGGAGGGGCTGCTGCAGGCCCCTTATCACAGCAGGAGTGCGAGCGGACCCCTGCAGTGAGAGTTACAGAACTCTCAGGCTGCTTGCAGGGGGCAGCTCGCTGGATTGTCTGGAATTACGGACAAAAGGCGTCCGTGAAAGACTTGTTCACGGACAACGGACAGGAGGCCCAAATTACGGGCAGTCCGTGAAATTTACGGACGGTTGGTCACCCTAGGTTTAATTCGTTTGAATAACGGGAACGGTCAGTACTGAACCTTAAATAAGAGGACATCTCTGGGGTTCGAGTCAGATCTGCTTATAGGAGGAAAACAGGTGTGGCCGGATGCACATAAGGCTTTACATGTGCAAAGCCAGTGCATCTGACATCGCAAATGGAAAAATTCAATTTGAAATACATGGAAGTGCTTTTTGCGTTTTGACTCACAATTGCTGCTACGACTCGCAGTGCACGCATCGCAATCTCTTGTCAGTAGAAAGGGAAACTGAGTAGCCAAGGAGCATTTCTCCTCGCTTTCTAGCAAGCATAATAGCATGCACGAATGCTTCGTGTCTGGCTTTCCAGATCAAAGTAAGAAGTAATTAGTGCTTACCAGGGGCCGGCTGTAACCAATCTCAATGTTTTAACTTGTCAATATTTGGCAGCTTATATTGTGTTGTTTGGGAGGTTAGATGGAGCAGATAGTGGACCTACAAGTTGCTTCATGCTAACTCTAATGTCAAATCAAAGTGTGCTGCTTTCTGTGGCACAATTGATTCCTGGAATCACAATGTCGGCACACTGTGAGCTTAATGCTGGGTAGGATGTCTGCTGCCCCTTGGGGTTCTCTGTCTGAACAGCAGTATGAATAAGGCGAGTGGTTTATGCCTCATTATAAAGTCAGATGTTCCAATGATTGACGTATTCTAAGAACCAGAAACCCATCTGAATGAAACATGCCACTGTTTGCGGCGGATATTCTACTGAAAACAAGATTTTTCTCTCGACCTGTCCCAATGACAGGCACATGCCTTTGCTTCAGGCAAATGTTTTGATTAGAGAAATCGAACCATGCTTTTAACAATTGCTCTATTGACAGAATTAAGTCTTTGATAAAGAAAGACGTTCTGATTGGAAGATCATGCCGGTGCTTGCGACAGAAATGCTGGTTGGAAGATCACATAGGTACTTTAGAGAAACGTTCTAAAAAGAAAAATGTATCTGGACTTGAGGCAGCCATTCCGAAGAGAACATATCTGGGCTTTAGACAGCTGCTCTGAAGCGAACAACAGGTTTGGGTTTTAGTCTAAGCCCTGATGAGAGTACCACTTTTAGGCTTTCGACAGAGTGCTGAAGCAAGGAACACTTTGGATTTCAGGCAGATGCCCCGAGGAGAATCTCCCTCTTTCTCTTTGGAGACATGATCCAATGACAGGAACATGCCAGTACCTTCCACAGATGTTCCTTTGAGAGGAACAAGTTCAGGCTCTGGGCCTCTTCTGCTGCGAGGGGCATTATGGGAGCGGCTGTGTCTTCTATTGTAGAGCGCGCGCACCCTCGAGCAGGCCGCCATCGAGTAGAACTAAAGGAACCTGCTTCTGAAATTACCTCGGCTTCCTCGTGTGAGCTAAATGTCGAGCTGGGACACAAATAGGGAGGATCACATGAACTCGACGAAACACAATACCTGCTGGCAGGGTTACCTCACATGTAAAGCCCTCTCTATTCTCTCCCAGGCCCCGCCCCGCCCGCGCAGCGTCGTGCTCGTGGCAGAGGTCACATCCGGCGGTGAGGAGGCTCCCAGCGTGCCCTGGCCTGCACTGGGACAGCAGTGTGGGAGGAGAGTAATCCCTCGCGTTGAGATATTTTTAGGCAGACTGTTGCTGTTGGCCAATCTTTGCGCACTTTGCCGCTTGCTCTCACGTTGTTAGTCCTTCAATTAATTATGTATGTCTGTGGGGAGTTAGTTACGCAAGCTTCAAAAGCGCTGCATTCAGGAGAGGTTGACAAGCGGTTTCCATTACTGTGGACTTCCCCGAGCTCGAGGCGTTTCACAGTATCAGTGGCAGCATTCAATAGACCCTTTGAATTATCGTTTTAGTAGATAGTGAAACAGAGTACATGTGACTGACCCTGTCCCAGCCATACCGTCTTTCCAGAAGCACCAGCTTTTTAGGCTCATGTATGACTGCCTCACCCTAACCAGAACTTCCAAAGTATAATGCCTGAATACTGCGAACGAATTGTCCCAATAGAAAATATTATGGACAAAATATAGTGAATGTAAGTATATATAAGCATGTATAGGTTTACTGTGTGTAAGTCCGCATATATATCACATGGATGCGGAGTTAAGAATGGTAAATCTATAGTCACTTATACATTTTTTGCATCACAATATAGGGGTTCTCGATATTTAGGCCACAATATGTTTGTAACAGTGGTGGCTCCTCCGCTAAGGTGAAGGAGTATCACTCACTGCTCTTAGAACAGGGAAAGAGAGAAAAATAAATTGATAACAACGTTATTTTCATTTTATTTTTGGTTGCTGCGGGGCTGGGTTGGGGCAGGGCTGGTGGCTCAGGGAGGAGGAGTGGTTTGTGCACACTAAGTGGTCGATTAGGATGGCGGGGACCGACCGCAGGGGCAGCGGCGGTCCCTCCGTAGCAATTAGGATGTGACCGCCACTCTGGCGGTCACGTCCCGTATATTTTACATTGCGGCGGGTGCTGCTTTGAGCAGCACCCGCCGCAATGTAAAATATGCATGTTTAACTTTGGCATGCACAACTTGGCAGGCACCGCGTGGTGCCTGCCACCTTGTGCATGCCAAAGCAGGGGGGTACCATAGGTACCCCCATGTGCACCCCCCCAACACCCTGGGGCTCGCAACGGGCCCCCAAACACAAAAGACCACATGCTTTTCCACGGCGGAAAAGACGCCATGGAAAAGCATGTTTCCGCCTACATCATAATATGGCTGGCGGTGTCTTGCAGACACGCCACCATATTTGGGTACACACACCGCGGATCAGCGGCGGACGGACTTGCCGTCCGCCGCTGATCCCACCGCCATCCTAATGTGGCTGGTGGTGTTTTCGCAGTCCAAAGCGGTGAATCTGCATCCTCCAGGCCGGCGGTGGCTTCCGCCGGCCCGGAGGATGCGGATTCACCGCCATCCTAATCGGCCCCTTAGTGTGCAAGACTGCTTGGCCGGCCGTTTTGGCCCGCCAAGCAGTCATGCGCTCTTTGCGTATTCCCCACCAGGCTGTTATGGACAGCCTAGTAGGGAATATGCACAGGCTCCCTGTTCCGATCTAAGCACCAATCCGAGGCACTCAGGCCAATTACAATGCTGCATTGCAGCCTTGTGAGTGGCTCAGGGGAGCCTGTGTTACTGGGTGCTTCCTACATCTTCTTCCAAACTGCAGTCAGGAAGAGCAGAGAAGCAGAGGATAGATGGGCTGGTGGCGGAAAAGGTGTGTTTAAAAAAATATATTTTCAAACCCCCGTCGTCACCTCCAACCTCCCAACCCCCACCTTCCACCCCCATTCCCTAATAACCGCCACTAGTTTGTAATATGAAATGTCTGTCGTGCATATTGCTATGCATAGCCCATTCAGGCAGTGCGGCCTATCAGGAAACCCCTGACTTACCTAAGGGCCTGCAACCCTCCGAGTCTAAGTGGTAAGCCATTGTTCTGCACAGTCATTAGGAACACATTCATAATACTTCACCCTCACGTGCTTTACGCTAATGGCTCCTTTCGCGCACTTCATTCTTTCACTTGGGTCTTGGCCAACAAAACAACGAAAACAGCAGCAAAGGGCATTGTTCGGGCCAGGCTCCTATTGAGCGTTGGGTATTGTGTTTCCACACTTACGTTGACAGAATTTCCCTATTTACCTCAAAGTCCGGTTGTCGCTAAAAATATCCCAGAAGGAGAGGCAAAATAAATTCTTGTCCACACAATGTGGGACCGCTGTTTGCGTCTAGACAGAGTAGGAGATGCCGGTAGCCAGGGGGCCACTTCTGGATAGGAGCTGGAAATGGAAGCCCCTTTCATTGTTCTCTCTGCTTGTGGGCCTCTTCTATAAGCTGGGCGGGAACACATTTCTGGACTTTTTTTTTTAAAGCTTCCAGTCCCCATTAGGTAGTGTTTCATATCTCATAGATGCTTATGTGTAGGAGGGTGGTGAAGGGGTGCAGGAGTGGAATTCTGCTTTGAGATCCTACAACACCCCTTAGTGATATAAACCAGTCATAGATGCTAAATATGGCATATTCAAAAGATGTTGTCTAGTGTCTAAACTCTCCGTTATGTAACCAGAAGTTATAATCCCAGCTTTGCCAGTGACCAGATTGTGCGATACTGGGCACACCATTTTAGCACCCCTTGAAAGAGCTCCCTTTGCTTAAAAAGGTCAGCATGTTAAGAAACAGGTTAGAAATACATAATTAAGTGTTCTCTCAATAAGGTAAACTCCTTTCTCCAGTGGTAACGATTTGTGTAGACCCTGCGTACTGGATGTGCACTTTCTGCAGATTTCTTGTCTGACCTGTGCAGCTCCCTGACTCATATCCCTCAACCTTTTGAGTGTTCACAGAGGGTGGGATTAATTGGACGTGGAGGGTGTAACCATGGGCGTCCGCAGACATTTTTCCAGGGGGGGCAAAATGTTAACGTCATCACCATCCTCCGACATGATGTGTGCCAGGTGGGGCACAAGAAACACTGGGGTGCAGAACTAGGATAGACTTAATTAAATGCCAGGAATCCAGGACATGTGACTGACCCTGCCACAGGCCAACAAACACCACCTGTAGGGAAAACACTAAACTTTCTCACAAGGTGCTTTATCTCTGTCTGCTAGGTGTGCAGACTTCTGGGTCCTCGATCCAACACCAATCAAGGCTGTCTTCAGCACGATTCGATTTTTATCAGAATACTTTAAAACAGCCTATGATTAAAGCACCAGATTAAATATACTGTATGCACAGTGTATGTTAGGGATTATTTGTAGCACACATATTTACCAATATTGGCTTCTTGGTGCTAGAATTCATGATAACTTTTATCCAAAGTTAAAGCACAACGTCAAAGTTATTAATAAATAATACAGCAATCACACCCGCTAGTGATTTGCCAGTGGGTGCTCCCTTTACTAAAATTCCACGGGCATTGCTATATTTTACACACATTCAATTAATTTATACAAAATAAAATGTATAGGTCCAAATGTTAGCTATATTTTTTAAAAGAAACTTAGAGTCCCTCTACGTGTAGTCAATGTCAAACTGACATCGTGCGCACGTTTAGGAATACAATAATGGCCAGCTCCCTTATGCGGAAGCCCGGCACCGTAAATGTGTGGCACATGCGGCGCCCCAGCAGCGCCACATCACAGGTCCAGGGATGCTGAGTCTTACACAGTGGTCGAAGTGGGGGAAAAAAGTAGGGGAACAGTGGGCGTAGAATCAGAGGGCGGGAATAACCCAAGGATTGGATCTGTGGGTGGAGCCAGAAGTGTGGTTAGAATGCGCAGACATCCGAATTTTTAGCATTTGTTTGGCATTTCACTTCCCAGTTTAATCAACCAATGGATACACATGATTATTTAAGGTTATAATGAGCTATTGACATTAAAATATATCCACAAAGTGGGATATGCTTCTAATCACAGAATGTACCAAATACAATAAAATGTGGAAACACAAGCCATTTGTCTCTGAGCCATGGAGTTTCTGTCATCAGCACTTCACCCTTTTTCAACAACAGCAGTTCAAACATGAATGACAAAATATCCTAGTTTGCAAATGTTTTCTCTAAAATTATGGCTCTTCCATATTTGCCTCATAATGCAAGATCTGCTGCATGATCTGACCATTTAAACTAATAAATAGTTTGTAGCTCAAACATATCAAAAGTTAATATAAAATGTGACTTGTGTTGCTGCGGAATGGATGACCTATTGTAAAGGTTGACTGGTCACCTTTCTCACTGCTGCGTTTGTATGTTACACTGGTACTAATAAGGCAAAATCTTTCCAGAGAATGTTAGCATGTGTACACACGTCAAAATAATAAAATATCTGAAAATATACTGCATTACGCTGCAGCCTTTTTGTTTTAGTCAACACTACGGCATAATGTTGTCATCCTTTGCTGCATAATTAATTCCAGTGGCCCCACAGCAGGCAGCACATGTTAAAAGTGCTTGTGAATGAAGCAGGGAGACTGTGAAGTTTGCGAACTTCGTTTGGTGTGCGTTCAAATCCTGCATTGCCAATCCCTGGTGAGTTGCAGCTACTGCTGCTGAAACAAGGCCAATGGAGGTACCTTTGGGTGAGGCAGACTGGCCTCAAGGGCAGGGCCAGCCATAGCACTGGTGGTGTCCTGTGCATTAATGTTTGTTAGTGCCCCCCAATGACCACCTCTGCCATGGATTCCCTCACTACCACCCTTTAACTGTGCCCCCCAAGTCTTCAGAACCACTCTCTCTCAGATGCATTTAATTTGATGTACAGCACCACTCATACCATTGTAGGGTGTCAGAGCACTTTACATCACACACATTACACAGAGGCAATCAATATGTGTGGAAATCACTGTATAGAAAATGTTACATAAGACTAAGGACTACAAGGTGTAGGAGTCACATGACAACCATACTAGTAGCCTGTATAGTTTTATAGTGATTGGTCTGGAGAAACACAATACCCGGAATTTAAAACGTAATACCATGGTTGGGGGTTCTCCTTAATAATCAGAATTGATTTCTGTCCAAAAGAACACTTTTTGGGACATTATGATAATCAAAGACTGGGTGACGGGGGAGGGGGTGGAACATAACGCTCTAATTTATACCTTGCAGTTTGTATGCAGCTCTTAGATGACAGTTAATAGCTCACTGTTCTAAGTTAGGATTTTAACTTATAAACTGCTAGTAACAAAAGGATCTCTCTGACAAAAGCAGTAGCCCACTGACCTATTTACATTATGTGCACTTTATGATCTGCATGGAGCATGTTCTTTGCAGCCAGTACATTAACCCTCTGAGCTACCTTTCCATGAATCAAAACTTCCACTAGACAAAATTCTGATCTCTCTCTAGGAAGAAAATTCATCACCAGAGTCATCATGACATTTCTATTGTTTCCGAAAATTGCTGGAGGCCAGGAAGGAGGCAGTAAGCGTTTTTCAAACCATAATATACTTGCAAACATGATGCCTTCACTTAAAGTCAGCACCCAGTGCGGTCACACTGGTTGCATCGCCCTAGAGCTGGCCCTTCTCAAGGGTCCTGTGACCTCAGAGACTGTTGTTCTAGGGTGTGCTGCTTCATAGGCCTGCCCGCAAGACTGGAGGTAAACTTCAGTATGGATAGTGGTGGACAAGCCTTGAAGGTTAACCTACACTTGTCATGCTAGGGTCCACCAGCTGGTGCGAAGACACCAGGACTTCCAAGGTGTTGCGAAGCCTTCAAAGGTCTAGCATGTGATTGTGCTCTCGCAGGAGAGTGGTCTGGTGGGCTGGTTATTAAGGCTGAACCTGGTTCCCAGTTCCAAATTCAGCAGCTCTGACCAAAGTGCCACATCCTCTCCCCCACTGAACACCGTACTGCCCCACTGAGAAAAACTCCCACTGTTTTCAACTACAACCCAATTGTTGCCCGCTATAAACACCTGGATGCGCAATTTAACCCCTTCACTGCGGCGGCTATTCCGCCGCAGTGCTAAGGGGGCGGGGCGGCCGCACGGCGCTCCCGTGCTCATGACGGAATCCGCTTCGTCACGAGCTTTGGGTGAGCTGTGCTTGTGACGGAACGGTTCCGTCACTGCCCCGCCCGCCCAATAGAACGCTCAGCGCAGGCGCGGAATTCGCGCTGCGCAGGCGCGGCGAGCGGGCCGTGACGGAACCGTTCCGTTACAAGCACAGCTCACCAGAGGCTTGTGACGGAACGGTTCCGTCACAAGCATGCAAGGGGTTAAATTACGCACTAGACAAGAGCAATATGCGGCCTACAAAAAAAAAAGTAACAACATCCTGGATAAAGCAAACACTTATAGGGAATGCAAAATTTCGCAAACCATGGGAAATGTAAGCAGGAACAAGAACAATAGTTACTTACCTGTAATCTGTGGTTCTCCAGTATTGGTGTCTTTCATAGATTCACATGCCTGAATCATTCCCCGTCGTCGGAGTAGGAGTCCCACGGTATATAAAAAAGCAGTAATAAGCCATTTGTACATAGCAAATAACAGTTACAATAAACCAGGAAGTGAAGTAGCCTCAGCTACCAATGAAAAAACTTCCACATTAGTGACCATCCAAGTCATTATGTTAGACCAAACTGCAGCCAATCAGGCCACAGCTCCCACCTAGGTATTCTCCCCAGAGACCCAGGCTGTCAGATTTTTGTAGCACTGGAGTGTACCAGAGTATATACAGCTATATCATAACAGTCTGGGTGAGACTCTGAGGGGAGGTGGGTGGGTGCATGTGAATCTATGAAAGACACCAATACTGGAGAACCACAGATTACAGGTAAGTAACTATTGTTCTTCTCCAGTATTTGGGGTGTCTTTCATAGATTCACATGCCTGAATCCGAGTAGTTAGCAGTAATACAATATCTCGCTCTTATACGCCAAAACATAGTTATCATGCATCAAAGAAAGCAATGCAACATCATTAGAAAGCGTAAAGAGTGTAAAGGAGGTGGGAGAGAACACCAGAGGCTCACCTTACTGAAACAGATTTCGTAGGACTGCTCTCCCCACCGAGGCATCGGTGTCGCTTGAAGAATCCAGACAGTAATGCCTCGTGAATGTGTGTCTGCTGGACCATGTTGCTGCTCTGCAAATATGCGGGAGAGGCACACCAGCAAACAACGCAGTTGAAGAGGAGACTGCTCTTGTAGAATGGGCTCTAGGTAAGGTCTGTAAGGGTTTACCTGCTTGTTGATGGCAGAGCCCTATCGTGGATGAGACCCACCTGGCGATAGTCTGTTTAGTAACAGCACAGCCTTGTCTTGGCCTGCCATATGCCACAAATAGCTGATCCGTCTTCCTGATGGCAGCTGTCCTTGAAAGATAAAATTTAAGGCATCTCTTAATGTCTAATGTGTGTAAAGTCCGCTCAGCTGGTGACTGCGGATTGGGAAAAAATGTCTTAAGTATCACAGGCTCATTGAGATGAAAATCCGATGGTACTTTGGGCATGTACTTCGGGTTGGTGCGTAGTATCACAGAGTCAGGTGTGAATTGCAAGAATGGTGGCTTAATGGTGAATGCTTGCATGTCACTCACTCGTCTGGCTGATGTTAGTGCCAGCAGTAATGCAACCTTCCAAGTGATGAACTTGAGATCGACCTTATGAATAGGCTCAAAGGGATGGCGAAGAAGCTGTGCTAGGACAATATTCAAATGCCAAGATGGAGGTGGCCGGCGTACAGGTGGAAACATACGAAATAAACCTTTAAAGAATTGTTGTATTATCCTTGAGGAGTATAGAGAAGTCTTACCGTCCTGACGGTATCGTGATATGGCGGCTAAGAACACTTTAAGTGTTGAGTGCGCCAAACCTGATTTAGCGAGCTGCAAAAAGAAGGGCAATATCGCTTCTGGCTCCGCAGTCATTGGATGCAAATTCATAGTGTGGCACCAAACACAGAAACGTTTCCACTTTAGTTTGTAAGTTTTGTTTGTGGAAGGCGCCCTAGCATTGGCCAGGACTTCCTGACAGTCTTGTGGAATGTTCAAGTGCGCAAACTCGTGGTGTTGAGGAGCCAAGCCGATAATTTCAGAGATTGAGGGTCTGGATGAAACACCTTGCCTTCTTGGATTGTTAGAAGGTGTGGAATTCGGGGCAGTTGAATTGGCTCGCACTCTGATAGAAGGAGAATCTGCGTGAACCAATATTGTCGTGGCCACCGTGGAGCAATCAGGATAATTCGACACGGTTGCTTTCTCATTTTCTTGATGACTTTGGGTATTAGCGGAATTGGCGGGAAGGCGTAGGCAAAGATCCGTTCCCAATTGAGTGATAGAGCGTCCCCGCAAGAGTCCCTGTGGGGAATCCAGCTCGCAAAGTGAGTACATTTCTTGTTCTGATAAGTTGCAAACAGGTCCAGATCGGGGAGACCCCACCTCTGGAAGATCCGATCCAGCGCTGGCTGATGCAGTTCCCATTCGTGAGTGCTGTTCTTGGATCTGCTCAGCGAATCTGCCAGTACATTGGCTACTCCCGGAACATGCACCGCTGACAAGTTGATGTCGTGATCCAGAGCCCAAGTCCAGATCTCTTGAGCCTGTTGAGACAACCGGGCTGATCTTGTGCCCCCCTGCTTGTTCAGGTAATGCATGCTCGTTGTGTTGTCTGTTCGAATCAACACTGTGGAGCCTTGTAGGATTGCCAGAAAGGATTTTAGGGCGAGGAAAATGGCTCGTAACTCCAGCAGATTGATGTGCCATTTCTTCTGTTGAGCGTCCCATTTGCCGCTGATCGTCATCCCTTGAAGGTGAGCGCCCCAACCTTCTAGGGAGGCATCCGTGGTCAATATGAATCTTGGGACTTCTGCGAGGAAGGCACAGCCGATTTGTAGGTTGCGTGCCTGACTCCACCACAGGATTGTGTCCTTCATTCGAGGCGTCAGTGTAATGAGATCCTCGAAGGACCCCGATATCTGCATCCATTGGTGACTGAGTTCCTCTTGTAATGGTCTCATCCTCAGACGACAGTTTGGAGTGAGAGGGATGCACGAAGAGATCATCCCTAGGAAAGATTTGAATCTCCGAACAGAAACGTACTCTTTTCTGAGGAGTGTGGTTGCCATCGTTCTGATCTTTGTCTGCCTTTCGTTTGAAATGAAGACCTGGGCGAGCTTGGAATCCAGCGTTGCTCCTAAGAAGGACTTTCTTTGAGATGGAATTAGATCTGATTTCTCGAAGTTCACTGAAAACCCCAGGCTTTGAAACAGGCAAAGGCATTTTTGGACATGGTCGTTTGCTGTGGCGTAGGAATTGGCCTTGATAAGGCAATCGTCCAGATAAGGGTATATTTGAATTCCCTGCAATCGTAGGTGCGCCGCTACGGGTGCTAGCACTTTCGTGAATACCCTCGGGGCTGAACGTAGTCCAAAGGGAAGCACCTTGAATTGGAAATCCCTGCCAGCCACTCTGAACCTTAGGAACTTCCTGTGTCTGGGGAAGATAGGAACGTGGAAGTAGGCATCCTGAAGGTCGAGTGTTGCCAAGTGGTCCCCTTCTGCCAAAAACTGTAGGATCTCCTGGAGTGTTAACATTCTGAACGTCAATTTTTTGATGAATTTGTTCAGGGCACGCAAATCGAGGATTGGGCGCCATTCCCCTGATTTTTTGCGTATCAAGAAAAAACGAGAGTAAAAACCTGTCCCTCTCTGGTGTCGAGGTACTCTCTCGATTGCCCCTTTTCGAATCATGGAATTGATTTGGATGAAGAGCTCCTTGAGATGTGCTGGGGGCGGCCCTTTTGGAGGAGAATTTGGAGGGGTTTTTACAAATTCTAAAATGTGTCCCTTGGATACCACATCCAGCACCCATTTGTCTGTAGTAATCTTGGACCATTTTGAGTAATGTTGGGATATTCTTCCTCCAATTCGTTTTTGGCGGGGACACTTTGGCGGCAGGAAGTGAACCTCACTTCTTGTTGGTGTTATCTCTTCCGCGATATGTCGCTTTTCCTCGGGGCTGTGTGTAAGAGTTACGTCTTTGGCCATAAGGCTGTTGCTTATATGGCTGGTACCTCTGTGTGTTTTGAGAAGTGGTGTAGTTGCGCTGTTGGTAATATCCTCCCCTATTGGAGAAATTTCCCCTTCCTCTTGCGCCACGAAAGGAAGATTTTCGAAACTGCAGAGTGCCCAAAGATCGTGCAGTTTCAGTATCCTTTTTGATGGCCTGCAAAGCCTCATCCACGTGCGAGCCGAATAGGAACTCGCCATCATAAGGCATATTTAAGACCTTGGACTGTACTTCATGTCTAAAGGATGTAGATTTCAACCATCCCTCTCTCCGAAGGACTGCGGCTCCTGCCAATTGTCTGAAGCCTGTAGCTGCTACATCCACTGCAGCGTCAATGATCTCTGACGACGCACACTCCCCTTCTTGTAAAATTTTTATAGCCTCAGACCGGTCCGGTTCAGGCAGTTTCTTAATATAAGGCGAAATGTCAGACCACATTTGCCTATCGTATCGGCCAAGAATCGCCATAGAATTAGCAACCCTTACTGTGGTTGCTGCAATTGTGGAAACTTTTTTGCCAATGGTATCGAGTCGTCTTCCGTCTCTGTCTGTAGGCGTGGAGATTTGAGATGATGGGTTTTTCGCCCTTTTTTGAGCTGCTTGTGCAATGACTGAGTCTGTCTTGGCCTGTCCAATCAGACAAGCCGGTGAGGAAGCAGGCGCTCTGTATTTTTTATCCACTCGTGGCAAAACTGGAGGTAAAGAGTTTGGAGTGGCCATGATCTTTAGACCTTCTTTCCAAATAAACTCTATGATCGGTATCGACCAGCTCTGTCTTTGGGACAGATTTTTGAAATCATACAGGAAACAATCATCCTGTTTTGTCTCCATGGTAATGAGAAATCGTTTGGTAGCGTTATCCATAATCCTATGGAAATTTGCAATATCCACCGGTGGTGATTCAGCCTTCGGCTGTTCAACCACCGGTTGAGTAGATGGTACCGGCATGGATGGGGCATGTACCGATTCTTCCATGTTAGGAGGGACTGAATGCGGAGGTCCTCTAGGCGGGGGGGAAGTGATGTGTGATTCGCCCGATTCCGAGGGCGGAAAACGTTGATAGTAATCATCCAACATGGACATTAAATTTCTAAATAATTCCATGGGCATTTGTGTCCCTGATGGGGGTGCAGGATCCAACCCTGTGTGTTGCGTCACCTGCTCCTCTTCCTCCTGTTCCTTAACGTGTATGAGCAAGTCAGATGGACTCGTAGCTGCCGGAAATAAGTCTCCACCAGAGTCCTCGTCAGAATCCAAAAGCCTGTCTGGCATCGTGAGTGGTGACATACATGCAGCCTGAGATGGGCGTTGTAGAATCGCCGCAGTGGTGGCTGGAGAAGGCAACGATATGGGGTTGCTCTTTGCAGACCATACTTGAAGATCTGTGCAAGTTGACAGTTTTGGCGTCATTGGATTCCCTTGGGCCACCGAGAAGTCCTGTGGCATTGACTTTGCTGTGAGGGACGAACTCGCCGTCGTCGACGGCTGTGGCTGGAGAGGTCTCGTCGACGATCCATTTTTCGATGTCGACGACGTCGTCGTCGTCGTCGACGGAACACCCTTCGTCGTCGACGGAACATTTTTCTTCGTCGACGGGGTCGTCGACGGGGCCGTCGACGGGGTCGTCGACGGGGCCGTCGACGGCGTTATCTTCTTCGTCGACGAGGCCGTCGTCGACGGGGCCGTCGACGGTGTTTTCTTCGTCGACGGTTGGATCGTCGACGGAGTCTTCCTCGTTGACGATGAGTCCGTCGACGGGTGCTTCGTCGACGGTGAAGCCGTCGACGGCAAGGCTTTCTTCGTCGACGGTAGTGTCGTCGTCGACGGGAAGGGATTTTTCGACGCTGAGGAGGGCTTCGTCGACGGAGGCTCGTCGACGGTAGGTGAAACTTTCTTCGTCGACGAGATGGGACGAATTTGAACATGCACATAAGTAGGTGAGGACACTGAGGACACCACCAAAGAGGGTTTTGGTGAGGAATAGGTCGCAGTAGAAGTCACTGTAGTGGCAGTCTGACAGGAAACCGGCAGAGAAGCTGCTGCCTTGGTTGTAGGCCTCTGAGGTGACAATAAAGGGACAGTCTTTTTAATGACAGGCTGTTTGACCGATTTGTGACAGGCTTTCTTCACTTTAGAAGTCGAAGGTTGCTCAGCAGCGAGCGCGTGCTGGGCCTGTTTCGCCACCTTAGCCTTAGGGGTAGTTACTGTACCCTCAGCTATTCTCTTCCTAGATCCCATAGAAGACATAGAGGCCAAACTTCCTACCTCAGAGAGTGGCAAGTCCTTGTCCTTATTCCGTTGTATCCATAGTAGGAGGCGACCCTCTCTGTCCCTGAGGGTTTTTGTTGGAAAAGTGCGACAAATCTTGCATTCCTTAGCCTGATGGTCTGGATACAAGCAGTATATGCAGAGAGAATGAGGGTCTTCCTTGAAGAGCCTTGCCTTGCCACAAGAGTCACAAGCCCTGAAAAGGGACTTAGATGTGGACATGTTGGAAAGAAGAAAACTTTCAAACTTTCAAAGTAGAAGAATAAACTGAGCAGAGCTCAGAGAGACTCCCTATCACACGACGTGCGGTAAAAAATCTGACAGCCTGGGTCTCTGGGGAGAATACCTAGGTGGGAGCTGTGGCCTGATTGGCTGCAGTTTGGTCTAACATAATGACTTGGATGGTCACTAATGTGGAAGTTTTTTCATTGGTAGCTGAGGCTACTTCACTTCCTGGTTTATTGTAACTGTTATTTGCTATGTACAAATTGCTTATTACTGCTTTTTTATATACCGTGGGACTCCTACTCCGACGACGGGGAATGATTCAGGCATGTGAATCTATGAAAGACACCCCAAATACTGGAGAACATGGTTACCTTAATGCTTTTACACTCACTATTTAGGAATCAGTGAGTGCTTTTGCCTGAAAAGTTACGGACGCGACTACAGGGCCCTGAATGGACCCATTTCAATGGCCATTGCTTATATCCTTACAAAACGTAAGCAGTATGGTAAAAAGACCACATCCGTGGACTCAGAGCCGCAGCACACATTTTGTTTTCCAATCCACACATTGCAGTACCTCCAGGATTGAGGCACTAGTTCCAAGTCCAGGGAAAACAAGGACAAGAAAACAAAATAGCGCTTCACTGGTAAACTCTGTAAAAGTGGCGCTAATGTGTTTCAGTGTGAATAAAATCAGTTTGGCCAGTTTGCTACCACTCTGTCTTACTTTATTTAGTTATTTATCTATTTTTCATATTTTTAGCCTTTTATTCCCAATGCTGCACTTTGGAATTAAAATATCAGAAAAATTTGACATTTCCAGCAAAAGCGTCTTTCTTTTTTGGATCCATTTCACAGGGAAGCAAATAAAAGGAAGGAGAGGAAAGAGAGTGAGAAGCCCGTCTTGAAGTCACGGTTTTCATGGGCGTCCGCATGGGGGGCAAGGAGGGTCGCTCCAAGGGGGGGGCAAGCGCCCCTCCTTGCCCTCCCTGCGGACGCCCATGCCATTGGGATCAATGGAGTTGACACATTTTGGGGTGGTGAGAAAAAGGTTTTAATAGTGAGTGATCCCACTGAAGTCCATTGGAGGCACTTTGCTTTTTAGGTTTCGACCTGGCGAGGGCACTGCTAGTGCCCCGCCCAGGGCGAAAGCTTTTGAGTTACAGTATGGATGTTCGTCCCGCCTCTGTTTCCCATTGGCTGGGTCCATAAATGGACGCTAGCCATTGGCAAACACAGGCGTCCGTCATCCTGCGAGGCGACTCGTGGGCGTTCCTGGGATGTTTTTCTCATCCAGCCCCTTTGGACACGTCATGCGGCTGGGGGCTTGTTGTGTGTTTTTTTTTTTTTGGGCCGCCTTTCATTTTGTCATTTGCCCCGACCTCTGGTGAGTGCTTGCTGCTGTCCTGCCTTCCTCCGTGTCCCCCCTCCCGCCGTCCCCCCTCCCGCTGTCCGTGTGCCCGTCCCCCCTCCCGCTCTCCGTGTGCCCATCCCCCCTCCCTCTTTGACCCGCCGATCAGCCTGCTGCCTGACGCTCTGACGCTCTGCACGAACTCGGTGAGTCCGTGTGTATAGCCCCCCTCGTGCCCGCTCCCCCCTTCTGGGGTTGCAGCTGGGCATGACGGCCCGCTGAGGCCGGTGGTAGCTTGGCTGAGGCCTTGCAAGGGTCTCCGATGTCCCCCCTCGTGCCTTGTGAGGCGTGCCGCGAGTGAGAGGAGGTCACGGGCAGGGAAACTCGTCCTCCCGGGCCACCTTCCCTACCCCTACTGGGATTGCTGTGGGGCAGTGAGCGATAACTGGCTGGCCACGGGCAAGTAGCTGCCCGTCACGCCGTCTGGTAGGGCCGCTGATCACGGTGCCTGAGGTCGTCCTGTTTCGAAGCAAGGTGAGTTAATCACCCAAAACGCCCCTAGGGCCCACTGCCGCACTCAATTTATATCCGATGAGTCGCATACAGACGATGTGCCGCAATACGCCGCATAATTTGGCCAACCTTGCCACAGGTTTGATCATTCCCAGTCGCATGATTCTAGTGACGACGCCCGTTGGCCACGATAGGGGCAGACAAGGCGAATAAACGGGTGTTTTTATGTTCACCAACCGAGCCCGCTCCACCATTGGAGGGGTTCCAGCTGGGCGAACATGTAGTGGCTGTTGGGGAAGCGTGGACCACCCCGCACTCGTTGCGCCGCTTTGGGCTGCGGTGTGTGGGGCACGGCACGAGTGTGCATCACGGGGCACGCACAGCGCCTAGAGCGGCTTTGGGGGGAAACATGGCATAACCGTCCACCTCCTGGCCATGGTACAGTCCCTGCAGGGTTGATTGCGGGGGCTACTCGCATATCGAGAGGGACTCGGGCGAGTCTCCCACGCAGGAAGGCGCTTTGGTCCGGGGGCGAGCGGAAAGCTCGTGTGCCCGCTCTCCCACCTGTGGTGGTAAGGCTGGGACAGGGCGGCCCACGTGGCTGTACCGTAACCGTGCCGGCGCGCTCACGGTAAGTGGGGGCTGGCACGGGTGAAGTACGGGAACTGGAAATGATTGCCCGCAACGTTGTTCAAGGGCAGCGTGATGGCGAGTCTTTGCTTCGGACCATGAGGTAGTCCCCCCGCGCGTAGTATAGACGTTGCCGGTTAGTTTACCTTGTGATTTCGACAGGTAAAGTATGTCGCCGTAAGGTACGCTTAACAACAGCTGTTGAAAGAGGAGTTGGCCGAGCGGCCAGGGCGCTTGATCTCGGACCGGGAGGAACCGGGTTCGAGGTTTGGTAGCATCCTGTAATTCTGGGCAAATCACTCCTAATAAATAATGAATGGGTGTTTGCATGTAACGTACCCAGTGATATTCAAAGCGCTATGATACTCGATTCGGTTTAGGTCTAGTTCGCACCATATAAAACTCTGCAAAACAAACCCCTTTCAGAGCACACGGTTGAACGGGTAAAATGGGGAGCGCTCGCATAGCATGCGAGGGGTAGTGGGATCAATGCCCGCACTCTCCATTCTGAAGAATTTTGGCCCCGTGCCTAAGAAAAATGATTGGGTGTCTGCAGGTAAAGCAACAAAGCGTTATGAGACTCCATTGGGTCGCTAAGTACTGTAGTGCCCTGATACTGTACAAGCAGCGGCAACTGGGGAGTAGGAAGTTTAGGGCAACGGGTCTCTCCCCCGACAAGACGCGGAGCAGCCGCGGGGGTGTTTATTTATTTATTTATTTAATTGTGCAATTTCATATAGCGCAAACTTTACCCGAAGGTGTCAGAGCGCTTTACATAAGAACCAGTTGAAAACATAAGGACTTGGATTTACATGCGTTACATAAAGGATACAAACAGTGAGTCGTGTGGCGTTCAGCAGGCACCCGCATAGTTAGCGGGTACCAGCGTGGCAAGTTGGGCGTTTGGTATCTCTGGCTCACCCCCCGTTAGGAGCCTCGGGGAGGATATATGACGGTACAACGCGTACCGTCACAACGCATACCTTTACAACGCGGCCGTGACAACGCAAGTCGTTACCACGACTTGCGTTGGGGGGGCGCGGATTTCGAATAGTTTAATTTACTATTCTAACACCAGTCCCCGTGGACCCTAGGGAAGGTGTTAGGATAGTAAATTAACTATTTTTAGACCTTGAGCGCCCTCCAGCGCAAGTCGTGGTAACGACTTGCGTTGTCACAGCCGCGGTGTAAAGGTACCGCGTTGTGAAAACATCGTTGTAAACGATGTTTACCCTCGGGGACAGTGTGCAATCGTGGTGAGTGCTTGCTGCTGTCCTGCCTTCCTCCGTGTCCCCCCTCCCTCTGTCCATGTGCCCGTCCCCCCTCCCGCTCTCCGTGTGCCCGTCCCCAGTCCCTCTTTGACCCGCCGATCAGCCTGCTGCCTGACGCTCTGACGCTCTGCACGAACTCGGTGAGTCCGTGTTATAGCCCCCCTCGTGCCCGCTCCCCCCTTCTGGGGTTGCACCTGGGCATGGCGGCCCGCTGAGGCCGGTGGTAGCTTGGCTGAGGCCTTGCAAGGGTTTCCGATGTCCCCCCCTCGTGCCTCGTGAGGCGTGCCGCGAGTGAGAGGAGGTCACGGGCAGGGAAACTCGTCCTCCCCGGGCCACCTCCCCTACCCCTACTGGGATTGCTGTGGGCAGTGAGCGATAACTGGCTGGCCACCGGCAAGTAGCTGCCCGTCACGCCGTCTGGTAGGGCCGCTTATCACGGTGCCTGAGGTCGTCCTGTTTCGAAGCAAGGAGAGTTAATCACCCAAAACGCCCCTAGGCCCCACCACATAGGCCATTGCCATTGTGGGGCCCATCCCAGTTGCAACTCACAGGTCCGCCCTCCCCCAGGCCCGCGGGGTTGGCGCCTTCGGTCGGGGTTTGAGGCTAGGGATTGGGGGTGGGGTCAAGCTTCCCGGCCTCACGCTGCGCAGCCCGGTTCACGCATTTGCACACGACGGAGCTTCTCTAGCTCCTCGTTCCACCGTCCAGGCATGGCCCAGCCCGTTAACAGCCCTCTGAGGGCTCCAGTAGCAATACTGCAAAGGGCAGCAAGCAGCGCACTGGGCCCGACCGCTAAGGGTAAAACCCCACGGGCGTCGGCTAGTTTTTGCATGACTTTATCTGGCCGCCATGCCCTCCCTCTTGAAGCGGGACACACCTTTTCGTGTCGGGTGGCATCCGAGCCGTCAGGAAGTTTGGTGAGCCTGAGGCCCCTTACCGGGGAGGTGTTGTTTGTTGTAGGGAGGGTGTAGTAAGGAGGCTACACAGGAAGTAGGTTCAGTAGATTTATTCATGAGTAAGACAGCCTAACAACCACAGGTAGGAAGGGATCACCTCAACCTCGGATCAGCAGTAACTGACACTGGTCAAGGGAAAACATTCCAAGAACCTAACACTCTATTGAGTGACATAATAAGATTCTAGATGACATAGGAATACCACACACCTCCCCCCTTTTAAAAAAATTAAAAAAAAAAAAACATGGAAAAAACAAAACAAGATAACCCTTAAAGAGAAGAAAAAAAAACACTTAGGATCTAACGTAATCTTTAAACTTTGAAGGAGCACATTTCACACGCTCACTGCGTCTTAATAAGGTATCTTCACATTCTGCATTAGATTGATTGTCTACAGAAATGCATGGAGCTGGTGGAGAATCAGAATTAATAACAACATCAGAATTATTTACAATCTCCCTTTCTAAATTGTCATAAACTTCATGCATACCAGAAAAACCATCTGGATTATGGTCTGAGCCAAAGTCTGAAACTAGCTTGTCTGAGACAAATTTCTCTGGGAAAGAAGTTTTTTGTGAAGAAGAAACACAAGGTTTGTATAAGGAGACCCTTCTGAGATTCCAAATTTTCCCATTTTCGACTCTGACAGCTTTGCTGAAAATTTCAATGACCTTGATAGGATCAGACCATCTAGACACATTCTTATGGAACAACCCACCCATTTTTACACGAACAAGATCGCCAATTTTGACATTGCAGGTATTGTATTTCTTTTTAGAAGAATGTTGATTCATATTACCCTGGTATTTCCCAATTTTATCTCTTAATGCCTTAAAGTCTACTTCATAGGGAGTATCGCCTTTTAACCACCAAGGTAAAAGACGAGAACCTGGTTTTCTCCCTCGCAATAGTTCAAAAGGGGATAGACCAGTGACTGAATTGGGAGATAACCGGTAGGTTAGCAAGGTTGTTTGAAGAGCTTTCTTCCACTTCAGACCGCTTTTGATAGCTAATTGGCAAGATTCCTTAATGACTCTGTTGAACCTTTCAACCTGGCCGTTGGCCTGGGGAAAATAATTAGAGGTCCTTTTGTGAGTAATACCACAATTCCTAAGAAAACACTCAAATTCATTGCTGATGAACTGTGGACCATTGTCCGAAATAAGTTCCTCCGGTAAGCCTTCCCTAGAAAATATCTCGTCAAGAAATTCAATTACATGCTCAGAAGAAACTTTCTCAACAATCTTCAATTCAGGCCACTTAGAGAAGTAGTCAATCAGAACTAATGCAAACATAACCTTACCGGACTGATAGCTAAACGGTCCAATGATGTCAATTGCTAACCTTCGCCAAGGACCATTAGCATACTCAATGGGAGTAGTATCAACGGAAATGCCCTTTGCAGACTTGTCGCTCAAGGAGCACGGAGAACAATTCCTGACCCAACTATCTACCATGGCGTCAATACCAGGCCACCAGTAGTGTTCCCTGATCCTTCTTTTAGTGGTGGACATGCCCATGTGTCCCTCATGTGCCAATTTGCAAATTCTTTCTCTCAAACTAAAAGGAGGTATGATTTTATCTGATCTGACAATTATGTCTCGACATAACATAAGATCATCCTTAACTTTATAAAACGACCCCAACTCTCCAGAGAGTTTCCTTTCTTCAGGCCAACCTCTAATCAAGAATTGTTTAACTTGAGTCAAAACAGAGTCATTTTCCATAGCTTCTGCCCAGTCCTTCTCAGAAAGAATTAAAGAACTTTCCTGATCTGAAATAATGTTGACATCTGCAAGTGAATAAGCAACATCACAATCAACACTGTCACCAACTTCTACTCTAGCTGGAAAACGCGACATGCAATCCGCATGAACATTCATACGTCCTGGAATGTACACAACCTCGCAACGGTATTCCTGTAATTTGGCTGCTAGTCTCGCTAATCTAGCAGTGAGAACTCTACCACCACCAGCAGCTAACATAGTGATCAGAGGCTTATGATCAGTTTTCAAAAGGAATTTTGTGCCCCACAAAAATTGTCTGAAGTGTTGGGCAGCCCACGTACATGCAAGTAATTCTCGCTCAATGGTTGAATAGTTTTTTTCGGCGTCACGTAGAGCTCGAGAGGCATACGAGACAACAAACTCACCAGATTTATCCTTTTGCATTAAAACAGCCCCCAACCCAATGTTGCTTGCATCAACATAGACAATACATTCTTTGCCCACCGAGTAAGGTTTCAAAAATGGGGCCTCAACAATTTTTTGTTTCAAAATAGCAAAAGAATTTTCTTGTTCTTTACCCCAAATAAATTTTGCATTTTTTTTTAAAAGAACCCTCAAAGGATGCACAATATCAGAATAATTTTTTACAAATTTGCCATAAAATTCGGTCAATCCTAAAAAGGAAAGTAATTGTTCTTTTGAATTGGGAGAGGGTGCTTTGACAATGTTTTGAACATGATTAACTTTGGGTTTGATTCCGTAACTAGATATTTCGTGGCCCAGGTACTCCACTTTGTCTTGCCTGAATTTACATTTGTTAAATTTCAAAGTAAGACCCTTGGACCGAACTCTTCCCAAAACCAAAGCTAGATTCTCATCATGTTCAGTATAGTCTTTTCCAAAAATCAAGATGTCGTCTTGGAAAGCTATGGCCCCCTTGCAATCTGTCAATAGTTCCTTCATAAGGCGCTGGAAGACGGAGGCCGCACTTGCCAATCCGAAAGGCATGCGTAAGTACTGAAACATGCCTTCTGGGGTGACAAAAGCAGTAAGTTTCCTTGAGTCTTCATCTAACTCCACCTGGTGGTAAGCACTAGCCAAATCAATTGAGGAGAACACAGTAGCACCTGACAAAGCGGAAATCAATTCGTGTATGTTAGGCAAAGGATGTTTGTCTATCCATATTTCCTTATTGAGACTGCGCAAATCTGCACATAAGCGGAGTTCGCCTGAACTTTTAACTGAAATTACAATGGGCGAAACCCAAGGGGAAGATTCAATAGGCTCAATTATACTCCTTTTTACTAAATCGTCTAGAATATCTTTTAACTTGGGTCTGTAAGCCAAAGGGACATTTCTCACTTTATGCCTGACAGGAACAGCATTGTCATTTAAAACTATTTTGTGCTTGAAATCAATGTATTTTCCCAACTTATCATTAAAAATTTCGGGAAAATTTTTGAGTATGCTTTTAGTGAAATCAGAATCACTAGATGTTTTCAAAGTTAAGTTAACTAGAGAGTTAGTGATGTGCTTTTCAAACCGGGGCTCCTCAACATAAACTGGTGGTACAGAATTTGGATCTAATTTGATACCTAGCAAGCGTTGATGAGGCCAACCTAGGATGGAGACACCGTTGGTAGCAACATAAACTTTTGCTAAGACATCCCAGTTCTTAAAAAACAGTTTGGTCCAAAAGAAACCCTCTAATGCGATTTTCCGTCCTGTGTACCCACCAGGATATATGTCAGGACTTAAGAGTTCCCTCTTGTGCCAAAGTCGTTCGAAAATATCCTTACCAATAATACTATACCATGCACAAGAGTCAACAAAAATTTTAATAGGTTTGTTGTCCATAAAAATAGTACAAGAAGGAAAATTATTTTGAATACATTCATCAATGGACAGTATGCAATTTAAACTATTTAAAACTTCTTCTTCTTCAGGAGAGATGTAATTGATTCTTTGACCAGATTTGCACACATTGCCAAAGTGCCCTTTCTTTTTGCACTTGATGCAAATCTTATCCCAAGCAGGACAACCTTTATAGTTGCCCACATGGTTAGTACTACCACATCTGTAGCAAACAATAGTACTTCTTTTGGTAAAATTCTTATTATCACTAGTGTTTCTTATATATTCTTTCTTAAAAGCAGGTTTGGGAATAAAGGTGTTTGGAGTGGAATTACTGGAATGAGTTTTAACAACGGCTACTTCAACTTCAGGAACGTTGGTTTTAAGATTTTTCCCTCTTATCTCAGATACAAACATTTCAGAATGTTCTATACCTTTAGCTATATTCACAACTGCGGCAAGAGTGGTTTCAGTGCCCAACCAAAGTCTTTCTTGGATCTTTTTGCTTTTTGTTTTCATCATGATTTGGTCTCTGAGAACCTGCTCATATGATATAGTTTCGAAAGAACAAGTGCATGCTAGTGAACGTAAAGCTGCAACGTAATCCTCAATAGTTTCATCAGATTTTTGTTCACGAGAATAAAATTTAAACCTTTCCATAACAGTATTTATCCGTCTGCCAAAACGAATTTTCATTTGCTTAGAAGCCTTGTTAAATACATCCATATCACCTGCGTCTTCTAAGGGTGGTAAATTGTCGAATTCTTTTATTCCTGCACCACCAAGACAATGTCTAAGTAGAGCAAGTTTTCTTTTTGCCGGGCAATCCTCTTTTTCTAAAACATCCACATAAGCAATAAACATAGGAAACCAAAGATCCCATTCTATAGGAGGATCGCCAGGAACTTGGAGAAAATGAGGTGGTGCTGCAATATTAGACATTAGTATAAGAAAAGAAAAAAAACAATATAAGCAATTAAGCGAGTGTGGAAATTGAAAAGTAAGAATTATTAATGTAGAAGGTGTGCAAATCACCGTTGATGAGGATTTGCTGAAGGTGTGCAAATCACCGTAGAAGAGGATTTGCTGAAGGTGTGCAAATCACCGTGGAAGAGGATTTGCTGAAATGAATTTCCAGGTTTCAAGTTTTTTTTTTGAAGTTTGAGATATTTATTTCTTTTTAAGTCGCTTTTAACTGCTGTGAAATTGTGAAGGTAGCGCTGTAAATTTTGTGAATGTAGCGCATATAACTGAAATCTTCAAGAGTTTTGTTTAAAAGCGAACATTCCGCTTCAACCTTTAGTAAGATGGCCGCCGAGAGTGTCGAAGTTGCGCGATGACGTGCAGAGTGACGCGTGTGACCCTGAATGCAATTCCGTGTACTTGTTGACAATGGAGTACGGAAGATTCGAGTAATGCCTCGTGACAAGTTCTGAAGATGAAGGAACTGCCAGGCGCTCGAGGAGAGCTCGAGGTGGGTTTTTTTTAAATGTTAACAAGCAGGGAAGCAGTTTTAAACTTGGGAATGCGCAAAATTAGCGATTTAGGATTAAAGTTTGTAGTGCTCGTACACTGTTTGATGATGCGGTCGGAAAGTAAAGGCACAGTATATTTAATTAAATCCAGAAAAATAACTCACGTTTTGGTTGAAAAGCGGAGAATAAGTTTGATGATGATCACAAATTAGTTCTCTTGGCTGAAGATGATTGCAGGAGTTCCTCACTAGTAAGAAGTGGAAACACACCTTCTTTTAAGTTGGCAAAAGCGGGTTTTGTACGAAACAGGAACTGTAGTAGACGAGTGAATGCTGTCTTCATGAAATTCACTGCTCCCAACGTCGCCAATAATTGTGTAGTAAGGAGGCTACACAGGAAGTAGGTTCAGTAGATTTATTCATGAGTAAGACAGCTTAACAACCACAGGTAGGAAGGGATCACCTCAACCTCGGATCAGCAGTAACTGACACTGGTCAAGGGAAAACATTCCAAGAACCTAACACTCTATTGAGTGACATAATAAGATTCTAGATGACATAGGAATACCACAGAGGGAAGCGTCCGCATTATGTCTGGGGCGGGGGTGCCTGTTCCTGCTGCTCATGTGTGGATGATGCAGTGCTGTTGCTTTGAATCACTTTTGCCAGGACACGCCCCTCAGCTAACGATAGAGGGGCGGAGGGTTTTGTGTGGTGGTAAAAGTTACACTTGATCCCCAATGCCCACCCAGGATGACATTGTCAGGCCAAGAGATAAAAGTACGATAGCGAAAGAGACAAGAAAGACCCCTCCCCCGAGGCTGCACAATAGTAACTCTCTTAATGCCAGCCTTAGACTATATTTGCATTCACGGCTTTACAATGATTCGAGACACCTCACTCCAGGTCTCTCCTCATTTCACAACTTTCAATGCTAGGGCTTCAGGGCCTGCGCGGCGTGCTGAACATTAGGGGCTTTCAGACAGTGTCCGGCATAACATGGCAGTTATGAATAACGATATTTAAGTTAAACAACCCCTTTGTCGCCTGGCACGACGCCATCTCTGGTCGTAGTGCGTGTCTTTCTGGATACATGAGGCTGGTGAGTGCAGGCACTGCCTCCCCCCTCTTTTCCACCTTGCGGCGTTGCCTGCGTGGTACTCAGCCCCAACTGCATACCCTGTTGTCCGGCCCCACAGGAGGCCACAGGCTTGGTGCTAGTCAGTGTAGCTGTGTTTGCGGCCCTCTCGACGATCAGGCTATCCTAACCCCGCGATTCCCCCAATTTACAAGGGCGACCAGCTCCATTCTGGCTGCTCAGTGGGTTTAGTAACTGTGCAGGAACGTGTGTGTTCTATGCAGGTCACAAGTTCAAATCCTGCTGGGGCCCGCTCCTATTTCCAAGAATTGGGAACAAATATTGACCGGGTCTCTCTCAAGCTACAGATCTGAGGGTGCGATACTACGTTGCCAGTACACTATTACCATCGCTCTGGCCGTGGACCAGCGCACGCCCCCCCCCCCTTGCCCCCCATATGGGAGCATTGAACTGGGGGGCGGCTGAAAGCGAGCGCACACTAGCGGGACTTAGCCCAAGGCTCACCAGGGTGCAGCTCCAGCGCGCGGTGAGCGACGTCGCAGTTCTTCGCCTCCCTATGCAAAGAGGTGTACGTAATCAGCTGGTCCGGGTAAAGGTGTCGGTACACAAGTGTGTGGCCTACGGTCACTTGTTCGACCCATGATGGGCCAGGGTAGAATTTCTCCCCACCATCTACACAAGTGGGCGTACTGGGGAGTAGCGAGGGACGCGATGCTGATGCCTCTGTTTGTTGAGCCAGCATTTGCGGGGGGAGTGTCATGAGAGCCCTTCGGCCCCACAGACAGGTTTCTTCCGCCCCGGCTTCTGCACGCTGGGGCAGCTTTAGAAGTGCGGGTTGCCCGGTTCAATGACCCGCAGCAACCTCGGTTGATTAATCACGGTATTGCGGGTGGCAAGGTCGAGGCAGCTGAGTGAAATTATTCACCACCGAGCCTTTGGCCACGGGCATGTCATGAGTGGATCCCAATAGGGCCCATTTAGACCCGCATCTTGAGGAAGGCTGTATGGAGGGATTGTGCCGGGTAACTGTTACCAACCAAAATTAGACCCTGTTGGTGTCGTGTTGCGGCGAGCCCGGCTGTGCTCGGATGCGCCGGGAATTACGATGAGGCGCACATGGCTGGTTGCGACCTCCCCAGCGCCCAGGTGGATTTGCTAATAGCCTGCTACTCGTCTGGGAACTTTCAGCCTGATTCATGTACAATCCGTTTTGCGTGGCCCTAATAGCGAATCATAGCGATTCGCTATTGAGGACACGCAAAACGGCATTCATGTAGGAATTGCTACTTAAATAGCGATTCCTACATGTTCTTTATTTGCGAGTAGCAATTTGCTACTCGCAAATACTCCCCAATTATTCCTATGGGCCAAGAGGCCCATAGGAATGAATGGGGAGTATCCCTCATTTGCGAGTAGCAATTTGCTACTCGCAAATGAGATAGCGATTTTAAGGGTGCCAGGGGTGTCCAAAGGACGCCCTGTAGCACCCCTAAAATGCACATTTGAACAGGTGTTGCGCGCACACATGTCCAAAGGACATGTGTGTGTGCAACATGCAACTTAGAAAAATGCTTTTAAAAGCATTTTTCTGAGTTTCTGCTATTTACCGACAGGTCTGACCTCTCGGTAAATAGCGGCCCCAAAAGTCCAAAATCGCTATTTTGTTTTGTGTCATGAATAGCATTTGAGGAATCTCTATTAGAGATTCCTTAAATGCCATTCCACGCAAATATGCGAATTCTTACATAGCGATTTTTGCATTTGGGATTGTGAATACCAAATGCAAAAATCGCACTCGCAAAGGGCCAGATTCTCAGAATCTGGCCCTTTGCGAGTGCAATTTACCTACATGAATCAGGCTGTTAATTACCGGGACGCACGAGTTAGACAGCTCCGACACCCAGTAGAGTTCTCTCCATGTATGAAGCTGTCCATATACTTAGCTCTGTAGAGTCACATTCAACAATCCCCCGTAGCGTAGAAATGGGGCACTGCCGTTGACCCTAGTGCCACACGTCCCTTTGTCTATCATTGTGCCTAGTGAGTGGGGGCCTAGATGATAGGGGTGGAAAATCGAAGAGGTGCAAAAGTTAAAATTAGACTTTGCAAAACTCACCTCCTTTAGGGGATCTGTTCAGTCCACCCCTGAAGGTGCCGCATGGTCATTTTGCACATGTACATGTCCATTCCCACACACAGCTTGCCATGTCGTGCGCATCATTGGGTCGTCTGACTAGAAGCCCGTGTTAGTGCCCAACATGTCATTGGTTTCCGGTTTTACATTCCAGACCTGAAGCAACAGGCAGGATGTATCTTTAGCAAAGGCAGGCGTTATACCTACAAGGGAAATGCCCACTTAAATACTCTGGGGCATATTTACAAGCCCCTTGCTCCACTTTAAGTCACATTTCCCATGTTAAAAGTGACGCAAAAGTGGCGCAAGAGGCTTGTATATCTGCCCCTTTTTTCGAATTTTGGAACAAGCTGATGCCACACGTGAGTAAACTCGGCCGCTATTGAGCGTGACCTTTTTTATGGGACTTTAATTATCTATTTAATTATTTGGCTATTGGCAATGTAAATGACAATGCCATTTATTTATCTGTTTTCAAAACCAACACATAAATACAAATTTTGTCATTTACAATGCCAATAGCTCTAACTTTTCCAAAGGCGAAACCGTTGCATTGTAAATGCTTGTTTAGAGGGTGCAGTCCAAGCAGGGTGGCATCCTAATGAGTGTGTGCTGAGAACCATGCTGAGTGCTGATTTTTACAAAACAGCTACTTACAAATTTACATTCTTAGCCTTCCCGAGGGACCTACAGATAAACCTGAATGCACATTTCACTTATATCTTTCTACGGTGTCCACCTTTGGAAAACACTGCGCCGAAAAAAAATCTAAATGTGGAAATATTGAGCTTCCAGGCAGCCTCAATATAGGTTTATGCCAGTGCTCTTCAAACTTTTTAATGCTGCAACCCACACCCCCGTGTAAAAAAATTAAAAAAAACATCAGCCCTCTCAGACGTTTTCATAATTATTCTAATAAATAAGCAATGTTTAAATATGTCTAAACATATTTAAACATTGAGTTTAAATTCAGTTACCCCTTTAAAAAATGCAATCAAATGCATGATTGCCAAACATACTTTTCTGGACAAACCACTGCTATCATCATGATGCTTCTCTTGGCCATGTACTGGCTCCCCCCCTGGGATCAACTGAGGCCCCACCAAGGGAGCCATCCCCCCAGTTTGAAGGCCTTTGGTTTAAGCACTCACACTTGTGAATATGTTACGGAATCTGTGAGAAAAAGAGATTTGTTAAGGATTGCACGATGTGCACAAGTGTATGAGCCAGTTTCATAGACTATAACAGCAGACCAAGGTCTTCATTGGGAATTTCCCTGTAAATCGACGTTGCACTCCCCGGCCAAAGGTATGGCACTGTTTACAGTGGGAGGCAGCACTGTTTACACATGAAGAGCATCCCTGGGATGTGCTGGTGTAAATCTTTGAGCTTGAAGCCAGTCCACCACTGGGCCACTGGTTTAAAAGAAGGTTTTTAGGACAGGACAACCACCATTACCCCTAATAGGAACTCCTTCTCCCATTTATTACAATAGTGAGTCGG
The DNA here is from genome assembly GCF_964261635.1 of Lissotriton helveticus. NCBI lineage: Eukaryota > Metazoa > Chordata > Amphibia > Caudata > Salamandridae > Lissotriton > Lissotriton helveticus. The sequence goes on along the minus strand of NC_136068.1, from coordinate 687,332,651 downwards.
TCCCGCCTCACTATTGTAATGACTGGGAAGAGGAGGACCTTATTCGGGGTAATGAAGACTACTGGTAAGTAACTACACAAAGAAAGGAAAAATGAAATGAAAATAACACAATGTTATCATTTTTTTCTTCGCTGCTGCTGCTGCTGCAGCATAAGTGTCGGGCTGCTCAGCTGACAGAGCATGGGAGGACTGGTGGGTACACTAAAGTTTGCATGATGCTTTGACTAGCCCTTACGGGCCGGCCAAACAGTCATGCGCACTTTAGCATGTTCTCCAAGCAGGCTGCATTACAACCTGCATGTAAAACATGCCCAGGCCCACAATCCCTGTCTGAGAGCCGAACCTCAGAGCTCACACCAATCGCAGCGCTGCATTGCAGCATTGTGATTGGCTCAGAGGAGCCTGGCCTCTTCCTGTTCTGAGGAGAGACGACGTGTGAGAGAGTGGCGAGGAGGTAAGTGAATTTTTCTTTTTTTTTTTTACAGTATACCTTCTTACGCCCTCGCCTCACCACTCCTGATCTGTGCTGGCCGCCACTGTTTTTACATTTGACAGCTATGGACATGGTGTGGTCAATTCAAAAAAGCATTTATCAGTGTGTGAAGCAGTACTCCTTAAATACTTCTTAACGTACTCAATGGCTTTGTGAATTGGCCATAATACATCTAAAACAGTAATGACATGGGAATATTTAGGGAATATTCGTATAGAATTAGTTCCTTTTTGAACTGACTGTCCTGGAACATTTAGCACTTCGAAGGTAGACCTTATGAATGATTTACACAAAGACATTTACGAGTATGGGAAGTAGGACCCCTACAGTGTTACTTCACGTACTCATAAATGTAGTGTGGTGTGTGTTTTGTGTCTTGTGTCCAAGTGCGCGTGTATTTTTCTTTCCCTCTTTTACCTTTCCCTATCTATTTACGTGTCTCTCTTTTCCGTCTCCCGTCTGGCGCCCCCTCTTGGCCTCTCCTGTTGGCAGCAGGTAAAAATTGCGCCATGAGAACATTGTCTGCTCGCAGCATGTGGGCACCGGGCTGCCAGCGGAAATCACTCCGGCAGCCAGTGCCAGGCAGCAGGCGCTGCATTGGCGCGGCGGAGTCAGCCGGCAGGGGAGAGCTGGAACCCTGACAGCTCCTTCTGACTGGAGTGATTGCCTGCCCACTTACACGGCGCTAAATGTCTCTGAGAAGGTGGGGGCGAGGGGATGCAGCCAAGGTAGCTTCTGGCTGTCGACCTACATACCGGTTCGCCTTCCTGTCCCTGTTCTTCAGCTCGTGGCAGTGCCGAGCTCGAGGGCGGCACTGAGCACCACTGTAAATCACGCCAATTAGTCACTAGTGAGTCGCTGTGAAAATATATTCATGGAAAGCCCCGCTGGAGGTCCACGAGTGGAGAGCGAGAGCGCGAGAGAGCGAGAGAGCCTTCCAGGTTTATCTATCTCCTGGCTTTCGTAACAATCGTATAGAAGCAAATCATTCACGTACTTATAGTGCTTGATTTCAGTTTGTGTCATTTCGAAGCGCTGTAAAGAAAAACAAAATGTTTTACATATTGTATTGCCATTGGATTTATATAGCACTTACTACCCCTAGTGTGGCGTAGAAGCGCTTTACGACAAGTAGCACGCTTTTATCCCCGTAGTTATTGATTTTAGTTGTTTTTTGGGAACAGTCTTGGGCTCTCAGTGTAATCAATCCATGCGTTTGCTTCAGTTTCTTTGTAGTAGGTTAGATTTATAGGTGGGATGTGTGATCCTTAGTGGCGGCTAGGGGAGTTATTGCAAATGGGTGGCACTGGTAGGCTGAATAGATGGGATAGAGGACATTAGGTACTGCTAGGTTGCATGGGTATGGTTTCAGAGAGGGAGGTTGTGATCTATGAAATGAGGTGTAAGGGATTTACAAAAGTACAAAAAAGGAGATGAAGGCAGACTGGCATGCGACTTAGAGTTGGCTGTAATCAGATGTTGATATGCAGGGGACAGAGGTAAACATGGGGTCTCCGAATGAAAGAAAGAAAAGGGAACCATTGAAAGTCTTAGGTCAAGGTAGCATTTTCATGTGGGTTTAAGTACATAGTTGGAATAGGCTTTTTGGGATAGCATGCAATCTGAGGATGCAAAACTGTAGAAAGATATTGTAGAAACAAAACATCACTATTTCCTAGTGAGATAGTATTTTTGACAGGCACTAGAATCAGACAAATCCTGCACGGATTGAGTTTGATTGGAATGGGAATGTTCCGTGCATAGTATAAGGGTACATACACCTGCCCACAGCACTGAACTGTGTGCGCGTTGGGTATCCTGATTTATCTGGAATCTGGGCATAAGGCTAATCTAGCATGTGCACAGAGGCTCATGTCTGTCCTTGACAATGCAAGGTCCAGGACATTTTCATTGATTTGGAGGGGCGCGCCAAGGGACAAGGAGCTACTGTGTCTGCCCTGGGCTTTGTAGATACAGCCGCATTGGTAGCACAGCTTGATTTGGGATCTTATGATTGACCAGGTCTTTTCTTCTATGTCAGTGAGAGTGTAAAGTTCCACTGTGATATGACACCCACAACCATGAGCTGATATTCTGTGTGTATGTCGCATTTATGTGCAGTACATGTATGGTAAAGGGACTCTGTGTGTTGGATGAGTCTGAGTATTAGGGTTATTGGGATTCATGTGGATACCCCTAGCACAGCATGGCACACGATAGACAATGAGGCAAACAGTAGAAGTGTATTGCCTGCATTCCTGTGGCTGGAGGATGGAGGTTCAGGCATGAAATGAGGAGGACTGAGACAAGGTTACCTTTAGAAATTCCATTAAGACTGTATTAGCAAAAGGTAGCCGATTAATATAGACTTATAGCCTGCTGCCAAGGGCTGTACCAGCTGTTTAAAGCCCTAAACCGGAGTTATAGCCATGAGGGCTTATGGCGAGGACGACAGCCTTTACCAACAGGTATAGCCTGGGACATAACATTCCACTCACTAAGGGTGGAATGTTCTAAATTAAAAAGGGATTAGCATGAAGATAAACACTGGAATGTTTGAGCTCCGGGTTTATACCAGCAATTATAAGCCCTGAGCTCCTCCATTGTCTTCACTGGAGCTCTCAACTTTCCAATGTTCTAATTCTTCCTAAGCGCTGCCATTTGGGGAATGTTCAAAGTGAGAGGTGGAACTGCAGTTTCTGTTGTTCAAAGTTAGGAAGTTTCTCAGGCAGGCCTGTACTTTTGTCAAAATGACGCAGCGCAGTGGTGCAAGCCATTTCTCTCAGCAGAGCTGCATCATTTTAAAAGCCCAGGCATGCGTCATATTAACAACAATACAACACATCGGTCTGCTTTCCCCTGCACTGGCACGCAATTGTCTCCCATGCGCTAGAGCAGACACTCTTGCATCATGATGAAAGGGTGCCTGCATTGTGGGGATGATTGTTTTTGTGCAGGAAGGGACACCTTCCTGCACAAAAACAATAATTGATGGCATTTTTCGCTTTCTATGCGTGCTGCAGAATTCGGCACACATAGAAAGAGGAAAAATGAGGAGAAATTAAAGTATTTCTTCTCAATGTGCTACTCCTATGCCTCCCCTGGGGAGGTGTAGGATTCTGACGCATTCCCAGCTTTAGAAAACTTTGTAAATCTGGAAATGTGTCAGGTTCCATGGATGTCGCATGGGAACACCTACAGCAAGCTCCATGGAACGCCCATTTCACGCAGGGTGTTGTGTGAAAGGGACCCATATTTACAAGGCCACGAAAAGTAATGAAGGGTGATGTTATGTGGTCTTGTAAATATGGGCAAGCCCATTGCGCCGTCGGTGCATTTAAGAAGTGTGACGCACCAGCGGCGTAATGGGCCTGTAAATGAGGCCCCCTGTCTTTGGAGAGCAGCTTGAGAAGGACACTTGTAATAGAACCTTCTCAAGCCAGTTCTTTAGTTAAGTTGAACTTGTTAAAGGAAGGTATCCATTTTCCTTTAATTTACTATATTTTTAAGCAATAGAATATTTGCGATGTGATAAGATTTACCAATCAGTGCAAGAATGTGCACCACATTTTCACCCTCATATGACAAGAATACAATAACTGATTTACATTACAGCAGAATAAATATGTTACAGCGTCAGCGCGCTATTTTCATTAATCAGAGACACACATGTCTCTGATCGGGCTCAGCTCTTTCAAGATGTCAGGATTAAAGATGAAAGTACCCATTATTCACAGAAAGGAGTGTTGGTGTGAAGAGCAGCAGATGCGAAGGGAGATGACGTTTTCAGCACCCCACCACACAAATCCATGAATCCTTTTTCCTGAAACCACCCACGTTATAGCGCCTTTGCATCTGCTCCTACAACCAGCCGTCACAGTATCATGGAATAACTTGAAATCATTATATCACTCACACTGCCTGATGGGACTCGTCTACACCCACCTCCTGCTGCCGGCTATCACTAGCCCTGCCTGACACAAAATGGGCCATATGAATCAAATAAGCATTTTGCAATTATCAAAGAGCGATTTTTAAGTAAGGAATCGCCAAAGATTTAGCGACTCCTTAATATTACCTAATGGCGATTCGGTAAATAGCGAACCACTATTAGGTAATATTACTCCATTTGTTCCTATGGGCCGTAAGGCCCATAGGTGCGAATGGTTTTGCATTAACTGATTTGCAATTTCCTAATTGGTAATCTCAAATTAGGTAATGCAAAGCCTAGGGTGCCCGGGGGCCTAAGGCCCCCCTGAAGCACCCCCAAAAAAAGAAATGTGAACATGCAAAGCGCATACATGCCCTAGGGCCATGTGTGCGCTACATGGCACTTTGAAAAATGCAGTTTTGTGCATTTTTCAAAGTTTGCACATGGTTGTCATCGACTTGAAGTTGATGATAATTGCATTTTCTTAAATGCTCAGTTTGCATTTGGAAAATGCTTCATACAGGTGCTAAGTGAATCTCAATTTTGTGATTACCTACAATTGTGAGTACAAAGCCTTTCATACATTATGAAAGGCTGTTTTGCATAAAACTTTCATACAAAGGGCCCAATAAGACAGGGAAAAGTCACCACTAGAGCAGAACAAATGGGATTATTCCACTCCTAAACATTGTGATGCACGGAAGTCTAGCATCTACTTTTGTTGGGAATCAAGGGCAAATGCCATGATTGACTGCTGGTTGTGGTCACGCCGCTATGGATGGTTTGGTTGAAGTTGAAGGCCAGTTTGAACTAATGAATGTTTTAGAATGTGACCCAAGCTTGAACTCTAAAGGCGCTAAGGACTGAACCTCTGAAAAGTGCCCACATGAAAGTAAGATATTGCCTAAAAGGTACCATTGATGCAAAAATCCAGAAGAGCATACTTTTGTTTGCCCATTACCCCTCCTACCCTTAAATTAGAAGACATATACAAAGCAATTAAACATGCAATGTACATCGCCATCATGAACCAGGCCTGTCCCCACTAATGCGCGGCCTGTCTGCAAAGATATTCACCTTCACATTACTGACTCGGTCTCAGTTCTCATTGATGCTGGGTAGTAAAGAACTTCTGCAAGCGTAGTTGTTAGGGGGTGTACGGTTATCATTCCAAGATATATTTATTCATGTACGTGTCCCTCAACTGCCTGTTTACAAAGAGAGGTGAAACTGATTCTGCTCTTCCCAATGTGGAGTTTCATGGTTTCTTGCCTTGTGTTATTATCTTAGCTTTCCTCAGTTATCCTCCTATCTTCTCCCCTTAACATGCTTTCACACAATGATGTTTCACCATTCTGTATGGTAGCTACCAGATGTCCTTCCATCATCTCCCTCTTCAGTGTCCGCAGGTAAATAAAGGAAAGGTCTAACACTTTGAAAAGGTCTTTAGAAACACTTAAACAATGAAATCGGTCCAGGTTCTCTCTGTCCTATCCATTGTCCTTTGAAAAGTGTTCTGTGATTTCTAATTCTAATTTCTCATTTCTCTCACCATCACCTTGCACCCCAGCTTCTTTCATTATCATGCAATCCCAAAGGCGTCTCCCTGTTAACTGACTCATTTTCCTCAAATAGGCAGTGAGGTCTGGGGAGCATCCTAAGTCCCTCCTTCAGAGAGTGGGTCTTGGCTGCTCTTCCCGGTCTTTGAGAAACTGGTGCTGATGGTGGCAGCATGATTATAGCGCAGGTACAGGTCTATCTACCTGTTTCCTTCAAGGGGAGATGTCTATTGGCCTCCCCAGGTAAACCCACAAAGTAGTCTCTTGTAACTTCGTTCCATTATCTCCATACTCTGTATGACGTATGCAGGGTGAGTGTACATGCATCTGTATGTTTGTGGAAGCGAGAGAGGTCAGTAGAGTGAGGTCAGCGTGCATGTCTGACTGTCAAATACACTCACCCTGAAGCCAATTGAAGTCTTAAATGTGTAGTAACAAAATAAAAATATATCTGTGAATCACAGAATCTGTTGACAAGGAAGTTCCCTAGTAACTATAATATACTTAAGCACTACTAAGTAAAAGCAGGACACTCATATATTCCATATTTTACGCTTCCAGATGGGATTCAAAAAGTTTCATAAAACAAAGGGAGTACATTGCTGCCATAGACTGTGATCACGAGAAAGGAAGAAGATGACCTTTCGTTCTAACAAGAATGTAAAATTTGCAGCTGAGCTAGCTAAACAAAACATAATCGGTTCTAGAGCCAACAGGTGAAACAGAGGCTTAAAGCATCACGGACTACCATGTCCTGTGGGCACAGTTACCATGAGCATGAAAACATGTCTTCAGCATTTGCCTCAAAGCAATTATTTGTGCTTACATGACCAAGTGCATGGGGGAGTCAAGGAGAGTATTACCAGTCCCCACAGCCCCTGCATGGGCTCTGCGTTTCTGCATAAAGCCTTCAAAGAGTACTGGGCCCCTCACCACATTCTGCTAGGTGGCCCCATCATTTCCTATTAAACCCAGGTGAAGTCCATTGTACTGCATGTGTGTTGCATCCAGAATAATTGATGATTTTGTGTGAAGCTCAATATTGAACCTTAGCGCTTGCTTGATCACATTCCAGGCCCACCTAACCTCTAAAACAGCTGTTTCTCTGGGTGCAAGTAACAGACCATCGGCCTGTGGAGTACCTACTGGACCTGTACCATACACCTCATTGCTATTGCTCCTCTTTCTGCCTCCATTTGAATACTTGAGGAAGCTGCGCCCATGTCTGGAGCGGAAGCACATTCTCCTGGACAAGCAGACACAGGCCCAGGGAAACCAGTAATTGTTCCTGACCCCTACATGCTCTGATCATTCAGTGTTAATGCCCTCTGGGATTGGAGGACCCCTCAAAAATTCAGTGGTTGAAGGAGATGTGACTGGTCAGCTCTGACCATAAATACTGGGTCTCTTGACCAATATCTGGTTCCAGGTTTTACCAACATCAAAGTCTAAGCTGCACATAAATGAAGCACAACATTTCCAAGAGTGGCCATCTGCTTAGGACTACCTTCCTTCCAAGCTGGAGACAAGACAAGCCTGTGTCTAGAACTCAAGAGGAAGTCCTGGTGGGATTGTCAACGCGAGAGGGAGTGCTGACTGAGGAGAAGATACTGGTCTGTGCCTTTCAGAAGGAGTGCCAGCCTCCCAGTGAGGTCCGGTACCCAGCTGCATTCAAGATACCAGTAGGAGCTGTGGCGGAACTCGCCCTGCTCCAGGAAACGAGATCCAATCCAGCCACCTGCTTGAGTTTATTTTATCATACCATCAGCTGCATCAAGTGGGGCCCTGAGAAGTGTCGTCACTTTGTGTGGCTGCTGAGGGCGATCGTCCTTCTTCTCTGACCCCGTCAGTGCTGCAGCTCAGCCTGTGTACACCTTGGAGTTGCCTCTAACTGACTTGAGGATTACCTTGATTTCTCCCTCTGGCCTAGACATTCAGAGGAAGGGGAGATATCGCTTTGAGAAGGACCCATTGAACACATCTTTCCAGCCCATGCGGTTCCTGAGATATTCACGTTTGAATCCCTGGTCCATACCCTAGCCCATACCTATCTCCAGCTTTAACCTTACTGTTGTCTTTGACTGTTCAGTTGCCACTGGACCTGTGGGCATCCGTGGCACCCCAAGTCAGCAACATTTGCCGATTGCAACCAATGAATTTTAAGAAGCTGAGCCTTGAACCATACCATGAGTTTTCTGGTGTACTAGCACTGAAACCAGCTCCTGACCCAATGACTAAACAGTGGGCTAGCAGGACTGCCGTTGTCAGGGCCCCAAGGTTTTGGCGTTCCAACCAATGATGGACACCTTGCTGCTTTTGTAGGTGTACCCTTAGGCAGCTCTTTAGACCCAGAAGGATTTTATGTCAGGTGCATTGAAACCAGATCAATATTCCTGTAACAGTAGCCGAAATTCAAAGCACCACTGGGCCAACAGAATGATACATTTGTCTGTGACGTGTAGCACAATGAGCAGTTACTCTTTTGAAAAGTATATTTGTGAGGCTGTGTTTTTCCTTCGATTGTTTGCACAATATTTTTTGCAAAAGGCCAGGAACTAGGGCCAGATGTACTAATATACTGATCACAAAATGTGATTGCAAATTGTGCACTGGCATTTTACTACTAGTACTTATTTCGCAAACCAACCTATGTACAATTAGTTCAACTTGCAAAATTACTGTCGCAGGGTGTCCCAACACAGTATGCATAATGAATTATGCAACCCCTGTAATTGGCTACAAACTCAGGGATGGTCGCCAGCAAGGGTCAGCAGACAATCCTACCGTTGTTTGCATTTCATAATGTAAAAGATTCTATTTTTTAAAGCAGTACATGCTCGTTAAAAGAATCAGTGTTGCTTTAAAAAAAAAAAAATGTTTCTCTTTGGAAAAAAAACATTACCGGGAACAGGTATTGGTCCTCAGGACCTCTGGCTTCTCCCCCTGATGCTGTCACCATGGGAGATGGGGTCGGAAAGGGCACCCTCCCCTTTGCGAATCCGTTACAATTTCCCATGAGGTGTCAGTGACTGTGCAATAGTTTGAGACTGTAACTGCAGGCGGAAACCAATTAAACATACCACACCAAATAGCAGTTTGGAAGGCACACTCCCTTTATGTCCATTCCAAATTGCGAGTCAGTATCTGTTGAAAAACCCATTCGTGCGATTTGGAAAACAAGTTTTAATTTGGTTTTGAACATTACAAAAAGGGATTTTGCAGTTGCAAGTCCAGTAATTTTGCAATTTGCAGGATCTGCAGATTCAGGATCCTTTAGAGACTACCAACTTGGGCTCTGCAAACACAGTCCAGAGTATGATAGTGTCCAAATACTCCAGTGTTAAGGATCTTTATAGCTCATAGCATGGGAGCACTATAATAGTTACAGGGGTCATATCTCTGTCAAGCAAGGATCTTGAGACTTCTGTCTTTGAATTATTATCACTTTCTAATTATTGTGGTTTATTAATGTGTAGCAATTTACCTTCCCTTTGTAAAGTAAAATAAAATTGAAGCACATTTATTTAGTTACATTGTTGTGTTTAATGTGTTTTGAGGGCTTATACTTTATTCAAGCTCTTGAATAAGACATGGGCCCATTGCTTAATTTGAGCCGGTGGTTTCAGGTACCTGGAACCAGCACTTAATTCTCAGCACCAGCACTTATCACAGCCTGCCACATGGTGATGCTGTCTGTTAATTTAGAGATGAGCACAACAACGCTTGTTTATTAATGCAATATGCAGTAAAAATGACTAATACCTGCAGCTCTTGCCTTATATATAGCTGGAGGGGCTTGGAATAGTCTTAACTGTCACACTTGTAGGAGTGTGATGGTTAGTAGTTGTGTTTATTTTATTTATTTATTTTAAGAGTTTTATATAGCGCTGGCTAGACCCGGAGGTATCAGAGCGCTTTACATGAGGTTCCACAAAATTACAAAATTACATCAGTTACAATTTACATCAGTTGCTAGACAAAACATTACAAGAGTATAGAAGAGGAGATAAGCAAAGTGTAGAGGGGAAGGGGGTGAGGGTAAAGGGGTAGGAGGGAGATACGGCAGAGAGATGAAGAAAAGTCTGCCCAAAGTCCGGCTGGGTAGGTGGCGATCGAGGGCGAAGTCCCAAAACCCATCTCCTCTATAGCTATCAGGTAGCTCCACCGGGCATTGGCCAAATAGCTAGGTCTCAATGGGAAAACTTTTAAAGAACATAGAGGGTGAAATAAATGGAGCGTAGAGGGGTAATGGGGTAGGGTAAAGGAGTAGGAGGGAGCATATGACAAAGAGACGCAGGAAAATCTGCTCAACGTCCAGCTAGGTAGGTGACGGCCGAGGGGGAAAGTCCACAGCCCATCTCCTCTTTAGCTACCAGGTAGCTCCACCGGACGTCGGCCATAAAACTAGATCACCACGGTCGGGGGTAAGTTCACAGATCCAATGTCCGGATGGGGGAAAGGTCAATGTCAAGTTAAATATCCCATAGTAGGAGCACAATGTGGAAGGGACCACTGTGGCAGCCATCTTGGGGTCTGGCAAGGGGTTATGACCATGGTGTTAACAATCAGCCGGTCCCCATTTTTATCTTTTGCTCAACAAGGGGGGGGGGGGTTCTTGTGCAGAGGAGCAGTTTGAGGGCAGAGCCAGTGTCCGCTTGTCTCCCGAGGTGAGTATTTCGGAGTTATGGTTGCTAGGGGAAGAGACAGCCACCATTTTAGGATCAGGCGGGGCGCCTCAGGTGTCTTACTCGGTTGACCTTAAAGCTGATCGTGGTCTTCCCTAGAGGTCGGAGCTGTTGCTGCCATTACCATCCACCCCATGGACACTATGCTGTAGATGCCAAAGGGGGCCTCCCTTGGGGTGTCGCCCCCTGACCCCGGCGACGATCTACTGTAGGCGCCATTTTGGGGTCAGGCCGTTAAAGAGAAGCTCTCAAATTCAACTTCATGCAATAAAAAAGACCATGGAGGACAGTGTTGGGAGCCCCAGTCTCGCAGGCTCACCACCAGGACCCCTGGCGCTCCCAGCGATGTCAAGAATGTCCCCGCTCACCGTCTCTCATCTTGCGGTGAGTGTCTGCAATGGCGGGCAGGATCCCCATAGGATCGGTACTATCTCCTCCCCGTGCTGTGTACGCCCTCTCCACACCGGCAGGCCTCTCCTAGAGGTTCACTGCTGTCTGTGCGGGAGGTGTTGCGCCTCAACTGCTCTGCTTTCCTGGGTCAGACAAGCCCAGAGAGTGCCGATCTCGTTGTCTGCTCGGATATCTCAGTGGAAGTGCTGGCACGGACAGTGGGTGCTGCAAGCTGCAATGCCCCCCCCCCCCCCGAAGAGAGCCCTGACACTTATTGATTTTGAAATCAAGCACTGCTTGGGATACTCTGTCTTATCTTGAGAGAATAAGTGTCCATTAGTTTTGAGGCCCCAGGACACCAGTAGACATTTTTACAATTGGTGTGTAGTAACCTACAACTTATCTCATATCAACATAAAACAAGCTATCTGAAATAATGCATATTAGCCAATGAGTCTGGATCAATTTTCAGAGTGGGGGTACTAGCATCAGTGTTATATCACTGAACTCGTATGGATTGCAAAAAAGTCTGAGCATCACACATAAAAACAGTATAGTAAATGAGCAACGCCAGTTCAGCGGGAGAGTGGTATGGGTGTGGTATGTAGCCTGTGGTGCATTTTGGAGCATTCGGTTGCAAATATATTACATAATCATGGTGTGATAGCCATTGTCATTTACAGAAAGTCCTTTTACTATTGAAATGGCAAACACATTTTTACTGATAAAACTGATAAAACTATGTAGTGCTCAATCAATAATGTGTGGATATCGAGTTTCAGCAAATATGTTACATTTGCGCATCACCAAGTAAAGTGTATTGGTTTGCTTTAATCCAATTGTCTCTATTTTAATCACTCTTCAGAATTACAAAAATGACAGAATTCTGTTTGTGCTTTACTAACTGCTTATATGCTTTGAAATCTGTGTACAGTTTATTTACAGTATTTAAAATGTTGTTGTGTCATAAAAGTTATAAAAACAAGCATTGGCGAAGCCTATCAGTCTCGCCTATAAAAGCTATTACCCTTGGTAATGTTTGGTAGCAATACTGTTCAAAAAGGGGCTATGGAACAGTCAGGGCCTATACACTTTTTCCAGTGAATTAGCTCTAGATGCAAAATAGCCCTTTTTAGGTTTTGCCTGCACAGCGCTTGCACTGTGCTTTAGAAATCTTTTGTTTTTAATATAAACTTAAAAGGGACTTAAATCTCACCTCCTCTCTTTCCTGGCTTCTCATTGTTTCCACTTACCTTTCCTCCATTTCTATTGGCTGTAGCATATTCTCCTGCATTTACCAATGCTTGCTACTCTTCTGTTTCTCTTATTAGTTTCCCGTCGCCAAAATACTGTTAACATCTGGTGGAACAATAGTTTCATACATTTTTGCCTTTTACTCTTGCAGCATATTTATAAAACAATCTATCACCTGGAGAGATTAAGTGATTTGCATAGAATCACAGTACATTGCGCAGCTCTGCCTCTGAGACTTGAATCAGGACCCCAGCAATCCAGTCAGTAGCCCTGGCCGTGATGTTATTTGAGATGCCATCAGTGATGTCACTGACCATGTCATGATTGATGTAATATGTGAGGTCATAAGCAGTGCATTCTGGGGGCGTAAGTTATATTTAGCTTAGATAACTATATCTGCTGAATTTCTTTGGTTTTGTACAAGTTAAAAGTCAATCTATCTATAACGTCGCTGTAACCTTTCATTCTTTCAGCAAAAAAAACCCAAATATAAATATACAGATTATATCACTCATGACATGGTCAGTGACATCACTCATGACATCACTGATGACATCATCCAATGATTATGAGTGTTTTCTAAAACTTACTGAGTGTTAAACATATATACTAACGTGCGTGGCTGTGGGAGTTTCTATATGGGCGAGTGATTTGTTGTGTAAGTGGTGTATACAAGAGTGAGTAGGTATGTGAGGGACTGGGTGTGTCAGTGGGTGTATGAGTAAGTGAGTAGCAGTGTAGGTATCTCCATGGGTGAGTGTGTGTGAATATACATGTGTATATATATATATATATATATATATATATATATATATATATATATATTTGTTTTTTTTTCACCACGATTTTTAATCTTCCGTTGAAGAATCAACTCAAGCCCAAATCCATAAAGTGTATAGATTTATTCAAAACATGCAACAAGTACAACACCTGACGCGTTTTGATGCAGCCGCACCTTGGTCACGGGTCGAGGAACTGTTTGTTGAATTAGAATAAATATAGTGCACAAATAATAAACATTGAAGTAGGACTACGTATCCCTACGTTCAGTGTAGCATCCACTTTGTAACGATGTTTTATACATTGCGACGTGCATTATTTCATATACAAAAGTTGCATGATCAAAGCGTTTTTATAAGTGTATATACAAGAACTGAATTTTAGTATACTGTATTTAAATACACCTCATTTTCGACATTATAATGAAAATTGCCGATTTAAATAATTGCCATATAATTCAACTCTGCCCCAATAGGTAAATACCAACTAATGCCCAATTTACCAAAAATGCAGAGTTTTCAAAAAATGGCGGATTTACAACCGCCTTGTTATTAAGCCCCAGTGGGCAAATGGCATTGGTAGTAATCATCTTATCGAATTCTGCCCCAGTGGGCCTAATTAATATAAACTTCAATTTCATTATACCACATTATAACTTCTGTCACAGTTCTAATATCAAAGTATATTTCTTCTCTCAATTAACTTTTAATCTCACGGAGTGCAGTCACAGTTGTATTCGTTGCCATATCTTCAACCTGAACTGCTGATAATTCTGTCTCCTATTCAAAAATAAAAATAGTGCCATCAATACATAAAATGTGAACTAAAAACACAAACATGGCTACGACATATTAAAAATATATATACAACGGAAAGGACCTGCTATTACATTCTGAAAAACAATTAACCTAAATGAACCCACATCTCCTCATCCTTATTCAATCCCTTTGGATGTATTGTGTCATACTTGATGATTACTTTAGATTCGAGACACCTGAGTTCTCTCCCTCTATTCCCTCCTCTTTCTGATTTGGGGATTCTGTCAATGGCTGCCAACTAGGAAGTGTTGGCAGCCATTTTCTTATTCTCTTGAAGCGAGTAAGGAGAAAAATTGTGAAAAAAGTAGGAAAGAGGAGGGTAGGAGCCCTGTGAGCTCTGTGGGTGGTTATAGTGTGCTATACAGGAAGTGTGAAGCAAAGGCTGTACCCCTACCGGTGTGAAAGTGCTGTTTTGCCCAGAGTGAGATGGTGCTGAGGTGAGGTGCCGGTGCACTCGGGGATGAAAGCGTGCGCCTAAACCGTGAGCTGAGTTTTGTAAACTGATGTGCTCTGGGCGCTGTAGCTTACTGGCCATTGTAGCATAGCTTTCCAGATGGTGTTAGTTTGCGTTTAAAATACAGCGGGAGTGGGGAGGAAAGTACTCACTGCTACTGGTCTGAAGACTCGGGGATGAAACCGTGAGCCTAAGCCGTGAGCTGATTTTCTTAAAGTGATCTGCTGTGGGCGCTGTAGGATACTGTCCTCTGTAGCATACGTGTGTAAGTAGTGTTAGTATGCGTTTATAGTTTACAGGGAGTGGGAAGCGAACTACTCACCCGTACCGGTCTGTAGACACGAATGCAGTGTTTTAGCAAGAAGGAATAAAGAAATAATCATGAAAAATATAATGCAGAATGTTGCAATGCCACAGAAGAGAAATGGTGAAATCGGGTGTGTCTAAGAAAGTGGCTGTGTGTAATAAAGCGATGGAATCTGAGATTTATATAAAAAGTGTCTTTATTTAAGTGCCATAAATGGACCCACTGGTGTAAGAGCTAAGGCATCCAGCTGAGGCAAACTCCAACCACTTCTGCTGTATTCAAACGTAAGCTCCTGCATCAGTGAATTCCACATTACATGTTACAGTTCCATGTGACATAAACAATACCTATTAGACTTGAATGACTCTAAATTCTATAATGAAAATAAAGGTGGGATAAAATTACCACATGTATCCTTTAAGAAAACAAACACACAAAAAAAATATTGCAAAATGTAATCATCAAACTTCTTGGGTACCCTGGTTCTCCTTTTTTGTAACACAAAATTATCAACAGAAGAACAGTCAGCAATCTCTCCTACAGTAGATTCAATCTCTGGTGCGTGTCAGAATTGGTAATAGTTCTACCCACATCGGAACTTTGAGGAGGAACACAAACATTTTGCTTTTCAGAAGCACATTCGGTACCCTTCTTGTCAAACCATACATTATTGTCTTCAGCTGTTTCAAAAAAACATTCTTGTGCAATGAGCTAAGGCATTGAGCTGAGGCAAACTCGAACCGCTTCTGTTGTACTCAAACCGAAGCTTCTGTATCAGTAAATTCCACATTACATGTTACAGTTCCATATGACATAAACAATAGCTATTTGACATGAATGACTAAAGTCTATAATGAAAATAAAGTTAGGATACGATTACCACACTGTGCCAACCAGTTCCTAAACAATGTCGTGTTTTTTTATCTTGATCGCCAGCTTGTGAGCAGAGGCTGAGGATGAGTAAATGTGTGTGAAAGGGCTTTGTGGATAACAGGCAGGCAGAGAGACGTGTGCACAAAGAATAGACATGGTTTGAAAATGGATGTCGGGTTTAGGCTAATTTAGCAAGTAAATAGCGTATTAGAATAGGCCATACATCACCCATCCCTGGTTAGAGTGGAGATGTAAGGGGCAATAATGAAAACAGAGTTCAAATGCCTGAGCATACTTAGAAAGTTATTATATGAAAGTAGTTCAATTGAAGTTATTATATGAAAGTAGTTCAATTGAAGTGTATTGAAAAAATGTAAAGGAAAAAGTAAAAAAAGATGGAAAAAATCAATCCAAGAATAACGTGACTTTCTAACAAGTCTTGGAGATTGCAGTCCGGAAGTTCTTCAGCGGCTTGAGATGCGTAATGTTCCAAGAGGTCATTGTTGCCATCGTGTGAGAAAAGCGAAGTGATCCAGTTCATATGCTCAAAGGGACAGTAATGTTCTTAAATGTTGGAGCAGCATTTTTTGAATTGGGAGGCAATCTGCGATGTTGTGAATGGTCGCACGTTGCAGGATATCTTTCGCGGATGCGCAGAAATCCCATTCCGCCAGGATACCTTTTTGCATTGCATCCGCCATTGCTCCACTGCCCGCACAATCAAGTTCATGGTTTTCAAGATACTCCATTACCTGCTGGATATCGGGAGCGATTGTTGGGATGTTGGCAAGGCATACATCCATTCGCCAGTCGAATTGGCACATTTTGCAATAAAAAGATGGTTGCAAGCATATTGCATATGTGTAAATAAATGTCATGTTGTAGCTGGCTCCGATTATAGATAGAGGCAGGCAGCCAAAAAGTTGTTCCATTTTTTGACGGTATTGATGTAGCTTCGCGTAGAGTCGTATTCTGCCGAACATGGTTTTTACTACAGGGAGCGCAGCCATTTTTTATAAACAGAAAAAAGTTGTAGGATGGCCGCAAAGAGAGCGAGAATTATGAGCACTGTTCCTGTTATTCCAGAGATGATCGAACAAATGTAGTCTGCTATTATACCAAAAACAGTTTGAAAGCCTGTGACAAGGCCGAAGGAGATCGTGTTAAAAAAATTTGCCAGACCTTTAGTATGAGATGTGTTGAAAATTGTGTAACAATTCACAAAGTGTAATGGGAGGTTTGTATTTAAAAGGGACTGTATTTTACTTGAAGTTTGCACTATCTGCAGTCGATAAATTTATTTTGCAGAAGTGAGGGACACTTCTGTTCTGAACAAAAGCGCTTTCAGTTTGGTCAGTTTAATGAAATCTGTTTTCAAAGTAGGGATTGAAGGCCAAGTTGAAGTTTGGGAGTTACTTTGTGTGGTTGGGAATAGACATTGCCACAGGAAGTTACTCGGTTTGAAACAGTAAGGACATATGTCTCACATTCCGTAGGTCTGATTGTGAGAGTTGGTGTGCTTTTAAGAAAGCAGGCAAGATTGGAGGCTGTAAGCTTAAAAGCGTTGTGCAGTTGGACATTCTTGCATAGTAATGAATTACTGCCATTGTGGTCGCAGTTTTCACCTGTGAGGAAAAGTTCTGTATTGTCTTTAAGACAGCGATATATAAATGGGAGAAACCACTGCTCGTGAATAAACGTGCTACCTTATATAATCACATACAACATGTGAACCTAGCAACGACACTATGTACTGTGGGAACCGTGGCTAGCCATGTACACAAACCAAACATGGCATGGCACCTCTGCTACACAATGCAGAATGCGGGGAGAGATGGGAGCAAAGTATGTGCGAAGGTGGCAAGTGATTCTCAATTATAAAAGTATACAATGCAAAGTGTTGAGGGGAGGTACCAGAGAGACTTGAGTAATATGTGTTCGATGCCTGGGAGGGAATGGGTCGAGTTTCCTTAAACCATGCTGAGTATACAGGTGCAGTGCATGAACTGTGTGAGTGAGTCATGCTGCCTGGGGCTCACTCACTCCACACTTGTAAATTGCGCCTGCACCAGCCTTTTGCTCATTTGAAAAGTACGGCGCATGCGCACAGCTAGGCAGGCAGCCCCCACACCCTCGGGAATGACTGCTTCCTCCAACCAGAATGGAAACAACATTCAGAGCAATGAAAACAAGTTCATTTGATGCAAAGAACTGTTAACAAAAACCATGTCCAGCTATTGTAGATCTGGCAACTTAAACAAAACAGCAACAAAAAACAAACAAGCATTGACATAGCCAATAGGTCTCACTTTTTGTCCCTATAAGTATTTAGTTATTCAGCAGAATATCCTTGGTGCAACAACACCAACTGTTGCATGGCTAAACACTTGTAAGGTCCCAAATGCGAGATCTATTGGCTATGCCAATGCTTTTTCTTTACTTCACTCCCCTTTCAGTACGCATTTTTCGTGCCTCTAATTTTTGTGTGCTTTTCCATTTCTCACTTCTTTCTCTCTCTTGACATCGAGTTCATGTATTGCTTCTTTAAAGTATTTTTCTTTCCTTTCTTTCCCTTTTTTCCTTAATTAACTCCCCTTTTGTTCTTTTTCTTTGTTTCTTTTTTGATTGGTTTCATTTTGGGGCCACTATTCATACTCTTAACTTTTTTTCTTTTCTATTTTATTGAATCTCTCTTTTACATGCTATTTCACACATGTTTTTTACCTATCTTTCTTTTTTTCTGGCTGGAAATGATTTTCATCATTTATGCGTTACTCTTTTTCTTTGTATAATTGGGAATGCCACTGAAGGTTGAAGCCAGCTTTGAGCCAGGCGATACAAAAATGTCACTCCGCCACCCCAGTTCCTGGAACCGGTTTCTGGTATCACAGCCGTCATCAGCCAGGCTAGCTTGAATCCAGTGGCAAAGTGAGCAAGGGACTCAAGTCTGAGCATACCCTGCCAACTTAGGGCGAACAAAGCGATACAAAAGGGGATGATGGACGGAGCGCCTGAGCAAATCAAACACTCACCCCCAGTCAACGGATCTGGGTTTAATCCATCACCATTCTTTAGCTCACTCCGCCACCCCGGTTCAGACATGGCCATATGCAAATCAGTCTGACCCTGTGCCTCATGGGAACAGTCCAGCCCGAACTGCCAAAGCCATGTCTTCCCTGGACCGGAAACAAGCATCCTGGGACCGGTTTCTGGCATCAACACTGGATTCAAGCAAGCCTGGCTGAAGACGGCTGAAATGCCAGAAACCGGTCCTAGGAAGCTTGTTTCCGGTCCAGGGAAGGCATGGCTTGGCAGTTCGGGCTGGACTGTTCCCATGAGGCACAGAGTCAGACTGATTTGCATATGGCCATGTCTGAACTGGGGTGGCAGAGTGGGCTAAAAAACGGTGATGGATTAAACCCAGATCTGTTGACTGGGTGTGAGTGTTTCATTGGTTCAGATGCTCCGTCCATCACCACCCCCTTTTGTACCGCTTTGTTCACCATAAGTTGGCAGGGCATGCTCAGACGTGAGTCCCTTGCTCACTTTGCCACTGGATTCAAGCAAGCCTGGCTGAAGACGGCTGAAATGCCAGAAACCGGTCCTAGGAAGCTTGTTTCCGGTCCAGGGAAGGCATGGCTTGGCAGTTCGGGCTGGACTGTTCCCATGAGGCACAGGGTCAGACTGATTTGCATATGGCCATGTCTGAACTGGGGTGGCAGAGTGGGCTAACGAACGGTGATGGATTAAACCCAGATCTGTTGACTGGGTGTGAGTGTTTGATTGGTTCAGATGCTCCGTCCATTACCACCCCCTTTTGTACCGCTTTGTTCGCCATAAGTTGTCAGGGTATGCTCAGAAGTGAGTCCCTTGCTCGCTTTGCCCCTGGATTCAAGCAAGCCTGGCTAAAGACGGCTGAAATGCCAGAAACCGGTCCTAGGAAGCGTGTTTCCGGTCCAGGGAAGGCATGGCTTGGCAGTTCGGGCTGGACTGTTCCCATGAGGCACAGGGTCAGACTGATTTGCATATGGCCATGTCTGAACTGGGGTGGCAGAGTGGGCTAAAGAACGGTGATGGATTAAACCCAGATCTGTTGACTGGGCGTGAGTGTTTGATTGGTTCAGATGCTCGGTCCATCACCACCCCCTTTTGCACCGCTTTGAACCAGGAGCTATCACTAGATCAGCTGAGGTCCCCTTGGACCCTTGAGCCCAAAAAACAGAGCGTTCATGTCGCTTTCACCTGCCACACACTCTCTTATCTCATTCTCCAAGCCCTCCCCGCCTACATTTTCAAACAGTTCCTCTCCCCAGTATTTTCACAACACTCTACAGGGTGTTGACTTTTGTTTTGCTAATTTCAGCAATTGCCCTCACTGCAGTGTTGGGCCTCTCTTGAAATTGGTCATTGAAGAAGTCAGAGGAAGGCAGTGATATCAACATTAGAGTGCCTCTACCTTCCCTTTAGTTAACTCTGTGATGTTTCCATGCTTTTTGTATACATTTGATTTAAATTAACATACCAATATAATAAGCACTGATTTCGTTCCCCAAATAATTAAACACCAAGCATTAAACGCTGGTGTAAAATGGGATATAGAAAGGGGTATCTATCTAGTGGCTGAATTTCACAATGTGGAATGAGGAAACCTGAGTTGAGTCCCAGCTTCCCCGGCTGTGGAAAAGAGTGAAATGCATGGCAATTACTTTATTTCACTGTACCTCTGTTTACTTCTTCATCACATTTGAGAGCACCTTGAAATATATCAGTTCAGGATGTGCGCTGTACAAATACCTCTCTTGTGTTTGGCTTAATAGATGGCAATTTTGCCCCACTTACAGTGGCAACCTAGGCACCATATGGAGGGCGTATGACAAATGACTCGCCTCTCTGCAGTGATATAATGGAAGTTGCAAAACACCCACATTATCAATGCATTTTTTGAGTATTAAAGAGTCTTTAACATATTATTACATGGTGTTTTTTGCATTTCAGATATTATGATGACTCAGCTTGTTCTTAGTTTCTTTGAGCCAAACCAGATCATTGCACATCTCTATCTCAGCCATCACTATTGATTTGCTGCCACGCCCACCTCTACTTCTCAGTTACTCTTGTATATATTTTTCTTATTCCCTGAACTGTTTACTTTATCAGGGCTTATTTGAGCGCATGCATTGTCCCTTATGAGGCATTTTGTTAGCTTAAAGGGGACTTGTAGCCTGCCCATCACTTGCCATTTGTTGGCTTTATTGTCAGTTTGAAATGCTGGCTCCTCCTTTGGGCATCACTTGCTGCTTTCACGTGCTGTTCATGTTTTTTCCTTCTCCCCGGAGCATCGACCAAGTACTGCTTCATTTTTTAGGTCGCAGCCTCTTACGCGATAGACATCTTGGGGAATTTCATAAAGTTGGAGCTAGGAATGCATTCTGCCCGTTGCTTGCCATTGGTTTTGTGTTTTGTAACTCATGTTTCTGGCTTTGCATTTGCTGACTTTATTTGTCAAAGCCATGTTTACAGTATTCTTCCAGGAACTCATTTTCTGTAATAAACAGGCCTGTAAACCTTGTTCTTATCGCATCACATTTGCTGGAAAATCAAAGACTGAGGTCAAATATCAAGCTGTGCCTTCAAGGGAGTGCTTTTGGCTGACTTCAAAGTGAGAGCATTTACAGAAAAGAAGAATGCAGCAAACTTTATCTATGGAGCCAGCTGTGCCTTTTTAAAAGTTTATTTTAGACATAGTCATCTCAAAAGCTATCTAATTTTTCAGCTGTACAAAACATTTGCTTATCATTCGTGGGAATAGAAGTTCACTATTGTCATTTTCCGGGTGAGTGGAAGTATGAACATTTCTAAAACCATGTTGAAAACTGTTACAAACAAAAAAACTTGCACTGATTTAATCAAATGCACTAGTACTACTAAGAAGAATACGTTCTGAATTTGAATAAAATAGATTTTGGGAATTTTTGCAGACTTTTCCATATGCAATTTTTTTTGTAGAATTCCTCTTCTTTTTTGAGTCCATTTAATATGTGAGACTGCCTTTTTAGGACCAAAGTACAATACCACATTTCAGTCTCAACGTAAGCTTAACATATGGTGATCTTGGGTAATTTACACGGTTTATGGCTCATTCACTGTGAAGCACCGGATAAGATATTTTCATAGGAAAGAGCCAGCCACATTTTTTTTTTTTGGGTCCTCATTTTCGCCCTTGGTTACCAAATAGAAGCGCACGGAGAGAGACATACAGTCACAGATGAACTAGTAGGGGCACATACCTATATATGAGGTATCACCTCCCAGTATTGTCTCAGTGCTCCAAAAGCACCACCTTAGGACAACCAAGAAAATGATTTTGCTGCAGTCAAATACCCATTGCTGATGCCGATACCGCCCTGTTGGGTGTACCAAACCATGAAGTTACCAAGCAGCCTAATCATTGAACCATGGGGGAAAAAAAAACCACAGTCTAGTATGCCGATTACGCCCAGTTCAACAGGAGCCAAAAGCTTCTCTTATCAGGATTACCCGTTCTTATTAAGTCAACTTTAGAGGTTTGTAAAACCGAAGTGCGCCAATCCAGCAGGGTAGGTGGTAACGGATCTTTCCATCTTCTGCAGATTTCTCTTCTTGCCAGCAATATACAATAAAAAAGAAGATTTTTAGCTGGCCCCCGGATCTCTGGTGTAACTCCAAATATTACGAGAGCGGAGCTAATCAGAACTTCAGAGCCCAAAGCAGTCGAAAGTGAGAGGCTTATCTCATTCCAATAAGGGAGCAAAAGGGGGCACTCAAAAAACATATGCATATCTGAGGCAGCTATCAGCCAACATTTGGGACATGCCACTAGAGAGTTATTTAAGAATTTTGAAAGCCTCTGTGGCAAGTAGTACGCCCTATGTAGAGTAAAGTGATGGTTCCTGCGAAGCCAGGCAGGTTTCACTATGCCAGCCACATTGTAACACAATTTAACAATGCTTGATTTTCACATTGATATGTAAAGCATATGCTTTATTTATGATATCTGCGGCAACTCATTTTGGAGAGTTGAATAAGTTTAATACTATTTTTTATTAAAGCTTTTGTGTTTATGTTTACTTACCAAATAATTATGTATTCTGTCTGCAACTGTGCCTGTTAACCCATACATTAATAGATATAGACTATTCCCTCATTTGTCCTTGCAGGCACAAGGGCAATGATTTGAATGGTGCAGCAGGTGCAGTAGCACAAGGGCCAAACGTTCTAGGAAACCCACTGAGCACTGATTATTGCTATATGTTACTGCTACACAAGCAGTCAACAAATGCTGTTACATTGACATTAGGGTCATGATTTGAATGGTGCACCAGGTGCAGTGCACAGGTGTCAAGAGGTCTAAGAAACCCACTGAACACCTCTTATTACTATATTTTACTAGTAAACAAGCAGCCACAAGTGCAGTTACCTTGCATGTACTAGGGCAATTATTTGAATGGGGAAGCAGCTGCAATGGCACAAGTGCTGAAAGGTCTAGGAAACCCACTGAACATTGATTATTGCTATATTTTACGTCTAAATAAGCAGTCAAGTGCAATTATCTTGCAGGTACTAGGGCAATTATTTGAATGGTGCATCAGGTGCAGTGCCACAGGGGCCAAAATATCTAGGAAACTCACTGAACACTGATTATTGCTATATTTTGCTAGTAAACAAGCAGCCACAAGTGCAGTTACCTTGCGGATACTAGGGCAATGATGTGAATGGGGCAACAGCTGCAGTGGCATGGGGCGAAAAGTTCTAGGAAACCCACTGAACCCGGATTATTGCTATATTTTACTACTAACCAAGCAGTCAGAAGTGCAATTAACATGCAAGCACTAGGGTCATGATTTGCAACAGGTGCAGTGGCACAGGAGCCAAGAAGTCAATGAAGCCCACTGAATACTGATTATTGCTATACTTTAGTACTAAAAAAAAAGAAGTCACAGGTGCAATTAACTTGCAGGCACTAGGGTCATAATTTGAATGGTGCAGGAGGTTCAGTGGCACAGGGCGAAAAGGTCTAGGAAACGCATTAAATGCTGATTATTGCTATATTTTGCTATTCCCCCAACTCAGAACCAGCTCTGGACACTATCTCCCTGCTCCCCAGCAACCATCTGCCATCCTGATGCTCCCTGTGATGCAGTGCGAGCGATGTCGCCTCCACCAGGCTCCTTGACCCATCCTCTCTCCCCTGACTGGCTTCCTTCCTCACAGGCTTTCCTCATTGCCGTAAAAGTGTGTGGATCACCTTTTTTTTACAGTATGAGCAGTTTTTATAAAAACACTTAAAAGTTCCTCAAAGTATTTCAGCACTTTGTAAGAGCACAAGATATATTTTACAAAGACACTTTTTTGTGGCACTGGTAAGATTACATGATTTCGCCAGGACAACAGGATGTTGAACCAACACCGACGCCAAGACTCAAACCCGGTTCCCCAAGTCGGCAGCTCTTTCCCTTATGTCACATCTTTATTATAGTCATTTGCAACATGTACAAAAAACATTGCCAAATACAACAGATTTTGCATAGGAGAAACCTATTGGATTTGCCAATGCTTGTTCTTTATTTTCACATATAATATGATCTTGAAATACATACCTCAGGATATGCGCTGCATGAAACCTTCTCCAAAATTAGATTTTACTAAAATGTCCATGTAGAATAACAACCCAGGCCATTGAAACGGTGCACATAACTGACTTGCCTCTTAGTTCACTGTTGGCATTGTCAGGGTGGGTGGAAGCAGGAACGTTTCAAATTCATGTTTGAAAGCTATTCTTGAAAAAAATATGCTTGCACGGATTTAGTCTGATGTACTACTACGACTAAGAGGAAACAGTTCTGCGTGTGAATAAAAGACATTTTTGGGCTTTTTTAAGAGACTGTTTATATTAAATGTTTGTGCAGAATGTCTTTAAAACTGAAACTTTCACAGAAGTTAACTGGGCAGGATACCCTAGATACTTGCTTTCTATTATGTTGATT
This sequence comes from Lissotriton helveticus, assembly GCF_964261635.1. Taxonomy (NCBI): domain Eukaryota; kingdom Metazoa; phylum Chordata; class Amphibia; order Caudata; family Salamandridae; genus Lissotriton; species Lissotriton helveticus. The sequence continues at coordinate 687,308,084 of NC_136068.1, read as the reverse complement.
TACTTGTAAATAAATTCTTGCCTGTTTGTAACAGGGGGACGTGTGCAAAGGTTAAGTGTGCGCTTGCGGCCCCCAGACTATAGATCCACAGGGATGTCATAGTCTAGATTAAACAGCTGTGCTGGCTTCAGTGCAGCATAGCTGCAAGTAAAACAAGCATTTGCAATGCAATAGGTCTCGCATTAGGAAAGTTTGAGCTATTGGTATTGTAAATGACAATTTTTTTATTTATGTGTTGGTTTTGAAAATAGCAAAATTAATAGCTTTGTCATCTACAATGCCAATAGTTTTCACTTTCGCAAATGTGACACCTGTATCATTTGTAATGCAATATGTGTTGTATTTACGTGACTTGGATGTATTGATATTACAAATAACAATGGCTTTTAATTTTTGTAAATAATTAATACTTAAATAAAAGCAATTGTAATTTATAATGGCAATAGATTAAACTTTTGTAAATAACTTTTGTGAAGATTATGTTCAGTGTATTTTATTGTGACGAAAATCCAAGAACAGAAGTGAAATATTAACATCTTTTTGTGA